>NC_053023.1:656317308-656617308 GCF_003073215.2 Triticum urartu | reverse complement strand
AGATCATGGTGTCATGCCGGTGATGATGGAGATCATGACGATGCTTTGGAGATAGAGATCAAAGGCACAAGATGATGATGGCCATATCATGTCACATATTTTGATTGCATGTGATGTTTATCTTTTATACATCTTACTTTGCTTAGTTATGACAGTAGCATTATAAGATGATCTCCCACTAAATTTCAAGATAAAAGTGTTCTCCCTGAGTATGCACCGTTGCCAAAGTTCGTCGTGCCCAGACACCACGTGATGATCGGGTGTGATAAGCTCTACGTTCATCTATAACGGGTGCAAGCCAGTTTTGCACACGCGGAAATACTCGGGTTAAACTTGACGAGACTAGCATATGCAGATATGGCCTCGGAACACTGGAGACCGAAAGGTCGAGCGTGAATCATATAGTAGATATGGTCAACATAATGATATTCACCATTGAAAACTACTCCATTTCACGTGATGATCGGTTATGGTTTAGTTGATTTGGATCACGTGATGATCGGTTATGGTTTAGTTGATTTGGATCACGTGATCACTTAGATGATTAGAGGGATGTCTATCTAAGTGGGAGTTCTTAAGTAATATGATTAATTGAACTTTAATTTATCATGAACTTAGTACTGATAGTATTTGCATATCTATGTTGTAGATCAATAGCTCGCATTATTGCTTCCCTATGTCTTATATGTGTTCCTAGAGAAAACTAAGTTGAAAGATGATAGTAGCAATGATGCGGACTGGGTCCATGATCTGAGGTTTATCCTCATTGCTGCACAGAAGAATTATGTCCTTGATGCACCGCTAGGTGACTGACCTATTGCAGGAGCAGATGCAGATGTTATGAACGTTTGGCTAGCTCAATATGATGACTACTTGATAGTTTAGTGCACCATGCTTAACAGCTTAGAATCGGGACTTCAAAGACGTTTTGAACGTCATGGACCATATGAGATATTCCAGGAGTTGAAGTTAATATTTCAAGCAAATACCCGAGTTGAGAGATATGAAGTCTCCAACAAGTTCTATAGCTAAAAGATGGAGGAGAATAGCTCAAGCAGTGAGCATGTGCTCAGATTGTCTGGGTACTACAATCACTTGAATCAAGTGGGAGTTAATCTTCCAGATAAAATAGTGATTGACAGAATTCTCTAGTCACCATCACCAAGTTAGTAGAACTTCGTGGTGAACTATAGTATGCAAGGGATGACGAAAACGATTCCCGAGCTTTTCATGATGATGAAATCGATGAAGGTAGAAATCAAGAAAGAGAATCAAGTCTTGATGATTAACAAGACCACTAGTTTCAAGAAAAGGGCAAAGGGAAAGAAAGGGAACTTCAAGAAGAACGGCAAGCAAGTTGCTACTCAAGTGAATAAGCCCAAAGTATGGACCTAAGCCTGAGACTAAGTGCTTCTACTGCAAAGGGACTGGTCACTGGAAGCGGAAGCGCCCCAAGTATTTGGCGGATAAGAAGGATGGCAAAGTGAACAATGCTATATTTGATATACATGTTATTGATGTGTACTTTACTAGTGTTTATAGCAACTGTCGGTGTCAAAACCGGCGGATCTTGGGTAGGGGGTCCCGAACTGTGCGTCTAAGGCGGATGGTAACAGGAGGTGGGGGACACGATGTTTACCCAGGTTCGGGCCCTCTTGATGGACGTAATACCCTACGTCCTGCTTGATTGATATTGATGATATGAGTATTACAAGAGTTGATCTACCACGAGATCGTAGAGGCTAAACCCTAGAAGCTAGCCTATGGTATGATTGTTGTTGTCCTACGGACTAAACCCTCCGGTTTATATAGACACCGGAGGGGGCTAGGGTTACACAGAGTCGGTTACAAGGGAGGAGATTTACATATCCGTATTGCCAAGCTTGCCTTCCACGCCAAGGAGAGTCCCATCCGGACACGGGAGGAAGTCTTCAATCTTATGTCTTCATAGTCCAACAGTCCGGCCAAAGGATATAGTCTGGCTGTCCGGAGACCCCCTAATCCAGGACTCCCTCAGTAGCCCCTGAATCAGGCTTCAATGACAATGAATCCAGCGCGCAGATTTGTCTTCGGCATTGCAAGGCGGGTTCCTCCTCCGAATACTCCATAGAAGATTTTGAACACAAGGATAGTGTCCGGCTCTGCAAAACAAGTTCCATATACCATCGTAGAGAGAATAATATTTCCACAAATCTAATCTGCTGACATGTTTAGCAACATGACATCATGTCATGGCCCGGTCATTAGTCGAACAATTTTCCTCAACCAGCACCGCACATATCGCGAGGCGGTTTTCTTGACACGTCTAGTCGAAGCAGAGATCGTGTCCCCTTATCACAGGATTCTCATCAATACGGGTATGGGTAACCCAACCGCGCCATCAATTACGACGCTCGGGGAATAAGCAATTTTACCAGATAAGTGGGGAGGCGCATCGCCTCCTCCACCCTTATAAAGGGACAAAGATTTGCCCTTTTTACCCATGCCTTCTTCCCCCTTGCTTATCCATTCTCGTGCACTCGAGCTCCAGCGCCCAAGTTCGCGTTTTTCTCCTCAAACCACTCCAATCATGTCCGGAGCAGGAGGCAAGTGGATGGTCTCCTCCGTCACGTAGGAGAACATCACAAAGCTATGGGAAGACGGATATCTGGCCGCGGACATCACGCACCGGCTGCCAGATGCGGGGCAGATCATTCGTACGCCCAAACCCCATGAGAGGGTAGTTTTCCTTACCCACTTTGTCCGCGGACTAGGATTTCCTCTTCACCCGTTTGTCCGCGGGCTCATGTTCTACTACGGGCTGGATTTTCATGATCTGGCCCCCAATTTCATCCTCAACATCTCGGCATTTATCGTCGTGTGCGAGGCCTTCCTTCGCATCAGGCCCCACTTTGGCCTGTGGCTGAAGACCTTCAATGTTAAACCGAAGGTGGTGGTCGGCCAGCAAGCAGAGTGCGGAGGCGCCATGGTGGGAAAAATGCCTAACGTCACTTGGCTCGAAGGCTCCTATGTGGAGACCATAAAGGGGTGGCAATCGGGGTGGTTCTACATCACCGAGCCGCGCGACACCAACTGGGTGGCGGCCCCCGGAATCCCCACGTGGCTCACCTCCTGGAAAGAGAAGGGCCTGTCCTGGGGTTCCCCGATAGAGCTGACCGTACTTTAGACCTGCATCAAGAACATGATGAGCAAGAAAATCAAGCTCGTCAACATGGTCCAGGTCATGCTCTTCCGCCGGATCCTCTCGTGTCAACGACGGGTATTCAATTTGTGGGAGTTTGACCCGGCCAAGCACTAGACGCTGCGAGAGCTCTTCAACACAACGCATAAGGATGTCTGGAAGGTGCTGTTCAAGGGCGCCGGGGTACCTCCTCCCCTTACCGAAGACCGCGGACTCAGCGCAAAGCGCCATGCCAATCCGGTAAGTTTTTATATCTCGCAGGATATTTATTTGCCCCAGTTTAATCATGTGCAGGATCTAAGATTCCATGCCATTAACAGGACTGGGTAGAGACAGCGAGCAGATCGATTGCCCAGCCCCCCTGCCTAAAGATCCTGCAAATACTCTCCTGACGGAGATGCTGGTTCTGGCGCCTTACGAGGTGCCGATGAAGAAGGCCAAGAAGAAGGCCACGGGGACCCGAAAGGGTCTCCGGCGCAAGGTTATATCGGACTCATCGTGCGATAACTCCGAAGCACACTCCTCCCACGAAAACGAGGAGGAGGAAGAGGAATGTTCTCCCCTCCCAGCCGGGGGAGACAAGAAAAGGAAGGCCGCCCCAATCGGGGAGGCCAAAGGGTCCAATAAGGGAAGGACCCTCCTTCCGGACTGCTCCACGATGGCCGCCCATAGCGATGACGAGTGGTTACCCAGGGACAAGCCCCTGGCGAAGTCGTAAGTATCCGGATACCATAGTAATTCATGGTATGTTTTATTGCACTGCTTCTTCTTACGCCGAATATGATTATGCAGTCCGTCCCGAGCCCGTATCGACGTCTCTTCGTCGAACGGTTCTTTGGACTTGTCGGATATGAATAGCGATTCAATTCCGACCACCTTCACCCCTTGCCCTACGGACAACGTCGAGGTGTTGTCTCAAAAGGCACCGAGTCAAGGGGAGGTAGTCCTGGGGGCGCCTCGAGGCGACCTTCCGGACCCTGGGCGCAAAGGGAGCAAGAGTCCCACGGGCTCCAAGTTCGGCCCCCAGCCGAACACTGCGCCGGAACCATCAGTGGTTCCGGACTCCGGCGGGCGACCCCCCGTTAAGAGGGGCAAGCCGCCCGTGCCAGTGGCCTCTGTCCATCCAGAGGCACCGGACAACTTGTTGGGGATATTACTACTGGGCGTAAACCGGCCTATCTGGGCCGGGTTAACTTCGTCAGTAGTTAAGTAAGTTAAAGCCCAAGAAGACAGAGGAGGGCTCAAGGCCCATGGTCGGCTCAAGGCCTGCAGCCGTAAACCGGCGGTAGTAGTTAACCTGTATTGTAAGTTAGGAATAAGAAGAGACCAAACCGGACACATCTATGAGCCGGTATTGGGACTCCGTAAGCCGACGAGAGTCACCCGTGTATATAAGGGGATGACCCGGCGGTGGTTCAAGGACAACAGACAACAACTCGAGACATAGGCGAAGCTTGTTTGCTCCCTAGTCATCGAAACCCCATCAATTCCATCACAACTAGACGTAGGCTTTTACCTTCATCGAAGGGGCCGAACTAGTATAAACTCTCTTGCGTCCTTGTGTCTGCTTTAACCCCTTCAAGCTAACCCATCGCGATGGCTCCACGACTAAGTCCTTTCTCTAGGACATCTGCCATGACAAAACCACGACAGTTGGCGCCCACCGTGGGGCTATCGCACGATGGTTTCCGGTTCTTGGAGGGCCGCTTTGAAGGACTCGAGGGCTACGCTGTAGGCCAGATGACTAAGAGTCGTCGCGGCAAGCTCTACATCGACGACGCAGGCTGGGGCCCCGAGGCCGGCTCAATTGAGTGCGGGTACCGAGTCCCCTTTGGTAGCATTCACGTTTTCATTGGCAAGATCGGTGAACCGGGCCCTGAGCCGGACATCTGCACCGACCTCGTCGGGACGGCTCAGCGTGCGCAATCCGCCCTGGTTAAACTGGCCATGAAGCGTGCCTTCGTGGGAGTCATCCATGGAGGAAGTTATGAGGACGGATCGGAATTTCGCAGGGCGACTGTCGTTTGTTCCGGTGACGAATCTTCGACCGGAGAAACCGAATCTCTTTATCAGCTACAAGATGGCCGGATTGGGAGCTGTTCCGATGGCGACAGTATTCTGGACCCCTCTGATCTGCCCAACCGGGTTGGAATATTCATGGCCGGAACACAAGCAGCGCTTCATTCTTCGACAGCTGCGGCAATGATCTCCGGTTCAGCAGCGGTGACGGCTGCCAGGGCAGGAGGCCCTGTGCGCCCGCCAGCTCAGGTTCTATCAGAACTATTTGATGCGTTGGTTGTGCTTATGGCGGAAGTTAATCCGCCAGATCAGGACATTCACAACACGGAGATTGCAAAGGTAAAGGAACAGATCACCCAGGCCAAGGCGGATCTGGCGGCTGAGGACACCAGGATGGCCGCAGAGCGGGCCGCTTTAGATGCACAGGCCTACAGGCTTATGTTGGACCAGAGCGTGTCGCATGAAGTCATGAGGAGGAAGCACCGATCCCGCTTACCTCCGGTTTTCGAGGCCAGAGACCTTTTCAACACTCTAGGACCAAGAGCCGGCAATCCGCTGGAGGGGAACCGGGCAGAAGCCCCTGGGACCGGTGCACCGGTTCAGCCTCATCAGATGGACCCGCCTCGTCAAAACACCGTTATACCTCAGGATGCTTTAACACCTCTGGGTCACTACTCCAATCAAATGGACAATCTTGTTGCCGCTGCTGCACGGCTGGAGGCCATTCCAATTGAAGGTGACTCGCCGCAGGCAGTAGAGACGCGACGGGTCAAGGAACTTCTGATGACAGCTTTGGCCCAATAGGAAGCGTACTCGTACAGCTGCGACCGGATCCACTCGACCCCCCGTCCAAGCCGGAGCTATAGCAGACATATGGATGAACCAGCAGTGTCGAGTAATGAACGACGTGGAGCACCCCGTGGCAACAACCCGACGGGTGGTGCTGATGACGCTCAGGAAGTGGTGAACCGGGCCCGAGCGCGCAGGGAGGCCGAGTTAGCCGCACAGCATCAGGCTCGGCAGCTCACGCCGGTTCGTCCAACCATCTCGATCGAACCTGGTGTTACTTCTAGTTCTTTGGGGGTGCCTTGCCTTATCCCCGCTTTACGCAACGTGCGCCTGCCCAAGGATTTCAAAGGCCCGTGCAAGGTACCAAATTACACGGCGGATCAACCTCCAGAGACATGGGTGGAGAGCTATGAGATGGCCATGGAGATGCTTGATGTGGATGACACGGCGTGTGCGAAATACTTCACCATGATGCTTGAAGGAACGGCCCGTACTTGGTTAAAAAGCTTGCCAGCTAATTCTATCAGTTCATGGGCCCAATTACGAGCCCGGTTTATCTGCAATTTCAAGGATACCTGTAAACAGCCTATGTCAATAGTGGACTTAGCTGCATGCGTCCAGGAGGAAGGAGAATCAACGACTCATTGGGTGCGCCGGGTTTCACAAGTGTTGCACTCCTCAGACCGCATCAACGCTGACACCGCAGTATTAACCCTAGATGGCAACTGCCGGTTTGGGCCCCTGAAGTTGAAATTGGGACGGATGAAACGTCATTGCACCGACATGGGGACCCTCATGGCCGCTTTGGTGAAATATGTTGATTCTGATAGTACCAAGGATCCCGAATCTGATGATGACAAGACAGGGAAAGGGAAGAAGAACAGCAGCTCCAAAGGTCAGCAACATCACTGGGTAGGCAATGGCGGAGGAGGCAAGCGTAAAGCGGATGGTAACATGGACTTTGTGGCTAATACCAACGCACAGGACAATGGCCAGCGATGCAAGGGTAGGCCGAAAAATCGTAATGGAGCACCCAACCCTAACCCAAACCGCCTAAACTATCTGCTAAGCCAGCCCTGTCCAAGACATGGGACGAAGGAGGCGCCAGCAAACCACCTTTGGAAGGATTGCTTTATTATGCAGGAGTTCAAGAATTCTAATAATTTCCGGTATGATCACGAATCTGGCAGTGGCTCGGGATCCGGGCCGGGTTACGGTGGAGGAAGTTCTGGTTCAGGATTTAATGGTAATTCGGGCAGACATAATGGTCAAAATAGTCAGAATAACCAGGGTGGTTACAACCAACAGCAGCAATAGTCAGGTTACCAGAGCAACCCAAAGCAGTTGAGTAGTGGGCAGTACCATGTCTTCAGCACTAGCTTGGACAAGCGAGTCCGGAAGGTTCAGAGGCGGGCAGTCAACTCTGTTGAACCGGCCATACCCCGTTATCTACGTTGGTCTGAACAGCCAATCATATGGAGCAGAGAGGATCACCCACCCCAGGTCGATAATCCGGGTCAGTCGGCTCTGGTGGTGGCGCCTCAGGTGGGAGGTGCTCATGGATGGAGGGAGCAGCATTAACATCCTGTACTATGAGACCTTCCGTCGTATGGGACTAACAGATAAGAATCTCAAACCGTCTAATACAGTATTCCACGGTGTAGTGCCTGGCAGATCAGCATATCCCATTGGTAAGATAGCTCTGGAAGTGGCCTTTGGGGATGATCATGATTCCAGGTCGGAGACATTGATGTTTGAAGTGGTGGAAATCCAAAGTCCATATCATGCCCTGTTTGGGCGACCGGCCTATGCCAAGTTTATGGCTCGGCCCTGTTATGTGTATTTGCAGCTCAAGATTCCGGGTCACAAGGGGACTGTTGGGGAACGTAGTAATTTCAAAAAATTTCCTACGCACACGCAAGATCATGTGATGCATAGCAATGAGGGGGAGAGTGTTGTCTACGTTCCCAACACAGACCGACTGCGGAAGCGATGATACGACGTAGAGGAAGTAGTCGTACGTCTTCACGATCCAACCGATCAAGCACCGAAACTACGGCACCTCCGAGTTCGAGCACACGTTCAGCTCGATGACGATCCCCGGACTCTGATCCAGCAAAGTGTCGGGGAAGAGTTCCGTCAGCACGACGGCGTGGTGACGATCTTGATGTACTACAGCAGCAGGGCTTCGCCTAAACTCCGCTACAGTATTATCGAGGTATATGGTGGCAGGGGCACCGCACACGGCTAAGGAATAGATCACGTGGATCAACTTGTGTGTTCTAGGGTGCCTCTACCTTAGTATATAAAGGAGCCAAGGGGGGAGGGGGGCGCCGGCCAGGGAGAGAGGCGCAGGAGGAGTCCTACTCCTTCCGGGAGTAGGACTCCCCCCCCCCAATCCTATTCCAACTAGGATTCCCCAAGGGGGGGAAAGAGAGAGAGGGAGGCCGGCCACCTTCTCCTAGTCCTAATAGGACTAGGGGAGGGGGAAGTGGTGCAGCCACCTTGGGCTGCCCCTTTCTCCTTTCCACTAAGGCCCATGAAGGCCCATATGGCTCCCGGGGGGTTCCGGTAACCCGGTAAAATCCCGATTTTACCCGGAACACTTCCGATGTCCAAACATAGGCTTCCAATATATCAATCATTACGTCTCGACCATTTCGAGACTCCTCGTCATGTCCGTGATCACATCCGGGACTCCGAACAACCTTCGGTACATCAAAATGCATAAACCATAATGTAACTGTCATCGTAACCTTAAGCGTGCGGACCCTACGGGTTCGAGAACAATGTAGACATGACCGAGACACGTCTCCGGTCAATAACCAATAGCGGGACCTGGATGCCCATATTGGCTCCTACATATTCTACGAAGATCTTTATCGGTCAGACCGCATAACAACATACGTTGTTCCCTTTGTCATCGGTATGTTACTTGCCCGAGATTCGATCGTCGGTATCCAATACCTAGTTCAATCTCGTTACCGGCAAGTCTCTTTACTCTTTCCGTAATACATCATCTCACAACTAACATATTAGTTGTAATGCTTGCAAGGCTTATGTGATGTGTATTACCGAGAGGGCCCAGAGATACCTCTCCGATAATCGGAGTGACAAATCCTAATCTCGAAATACGCCAACCCAACATCTACCTTTGGAGACACCTGTAATGCTCCTTTATAATCACCCAGTTACGTTGTGACGTTTGGTAGCACCCAAAGTGTTCCTCCGATAAACGGGAGTTGCATAATCTCATAGTCATAGGAACATGTATAAGTCATGAAGAAAGCAATAGCAACATACTAAACGATCGGGTGCTAAGCTAATGGAATGGGTCATGTCAACCAGATCATTCAACTAATGATGTGACCTCGTTAATCAAATAACAACTCATTGTTCATGGTCAGAAAACATAACCATCTTTGATTAACGAACTAGTCAAGTAGAGGCATAACTAGTGACACTCTGTTTGTCTATGTATTCACACATGTATTATGTTTCCGGTTAATACAATTCTAGCATGAATAATAAACATTTATCATGATATAAGGAAATAAATAATAACTTTATTATTGCCTCTAGGGCATATTTCCTTCAGTCTGCCACTTGCACTAGAGTCAATAATCTAGATCACATCCATGTGATTTAACATCAATAGTTCACATCATCATGTGATTAACACCCATAGTTCACATCGTCATGTGACCAACACCCAAAGGGTTTACTAGAATTCAGTAATCTAGTTCACATCGCTATGTGATCAACACCCAAGGAGTACTAAGGTGTGATCATGTTTTGCTTGTGAGAGAATCTTAGTCAACGGGTCTGCCACATTCAGATCCGCATGTATTTTGCAAATTTTTATGTCAACAATGCTCTGCATGGAGCTACTCTAGCTAATTGCTCCCACTTTCAATATGTATCTAGACCGAGACTTAGAGTCATCTAGATTAGTGTCAAACTTGCATCGGCGTAACCCTTTACGACGAACCTTTTTTTTCACTTCCATAATCGAGAAACATATCCTTATTCCACTAAGGACAATTTTGACCGCTGTCCAGTGATCTACTCCTAGATCACTATTGTACTCCCTTGCCAAACTCAGTGGTAGGGCATACAATAGATCTGGTAGCATGGCATACTTTATAGAACCTCTGACTGAGGCATAGGGAATGACTTTCATTCTCTTTCTATTTTCTACCGTGGTCGGGCTTTGAGTCTTACTCAAGTTCACACCTTGTAACACAGGCAAGAACTCTTTCTTTGACTGTTCCATTTTGAACTACTTCAAAATCTTGTCAAGGTATGTACTCATTGAAAAACTTATCAAGCGTCTTGATCTATCTCTATAGATCTTGAAGCTCAATATGTAAGCAGCTTCACCGAAGTCTTTCTTTGAAAAACTCCTTTCAAACACTCCTTTATGCTTTACAGAATAATTCTACATTATTTCCGATCAACAATATGTCATTCACTTATCAGAAATACTGTAGTGCTCCCACTCACTTTCTTGTAAATACAGGCTGTCGGGGTTGCTGATCCACGGGCACCTATGGGACCGGCGGACCGGGTCCCTTTCGGTTCGCCGGGGGGCGGAGGTCGCGCAAAGAGCAGATCGAGGCGAAGCACGCGGGCGGTTTACCCAGGTTCGGGCCGCACGGATGCGTAAAACCCTACTCCTGCTTTGTGGTTTTGTATTGATTTTTGGCTCGGGAGCGCGGAGTGCTACAGTGCACACCAGCAGCTAGCAAGACTGAGCGTGAGTGGACGAACTGGCTAACCTCTCCCCTCGTTGCATACGGGCCTCCTTTTATATGCTCAAGGGGTTACCGACATAGCAACGGAGGTAAAGGGCAAAAATGGAAAGGTGCTGTGGTAGGTACAGCTACCTGCTACAGTGTTATCATACCTAACCCTGGCGGCAGGGGACAAGGGCATTAATTGCCCGTCTGTGTCGCCTAAACAGTACCGAAATGGACCGCTAGGGACGCCACCGTTTGCCACGATGGTTATCTTGTCAGCGCCCGCTTGCCACCTCGCACCCCTAGCTGCACGGCCTCCTGCCACGTGTGCTTGGGAGGTTTCCAGAGCGACACGTTGGCAGGTGAGCTGGAGCGCGGGCACGAAGTGGGGGTTTCCCGCGGCAAGCTCCTTGCCGCGGTCGTCGTCTTGTTGTGTTCGGGAGCTTGTCGCTCACCGGGCCTTGCCGGGACGCGTGGCGCGTCGCGGCAAGCTTTCTTGGTATGCCTTGAGTGGCCTTCCCGGCAAGCTCCTCTTGCCGGGGTCTTGTCTTCTTCCCGGCCAGCTTTTCTTGTCGGGGCCTTGGTTGGCCTTCCCGGCAAGCTCCTCTTGTCGGGGCCTTGGTTTGAGTACTTTGTTCTTGAATGGTCTTCAAAGTAGCCGCGGAGGATCTTGGCGGTCACCCGGCAAGGCTTGCACGGGGTGCTGCGACTGCCCGTGCACAAGTTCGGGGTACTAGGGTACCCCTACTCTAGTACACCGACAGGAGCCCCCGGGCCTGGGCCAGACACGGTGCCGAGCGCTGTTGGGCCAGGCCCAAAACAGTGCACGGGCACGCGCGGCCTAGGTCACGCCGCATATCTCTCTGCTTCCAACGCGCACACCCCGAACGGGACGCGTTGAATGCGGCGTCGTGGGCGAGATCATGGGTGGTTATTTTATTCGGAAATGCGGAACGTCCGCCCCTACCCCTTTATAAGCAGAGGAAATGGGGGCAGTTCGCACATTCGTCCGTTGCCGTTTCCAATCTCAGAAATCTCCGCCGCTCCCTCGCCTCCCCAGAGCAGAGAGAGAGAGAGAGAGAGCAGCGCCCCGCCTCCCCCCCCCATCGCCGCCAGCACCACCAACGCCGTCGGCCTCCTCCACTGCTTCCGCCATGGCTCCGAAAGCCGACAAGGGAAAGGTTGTGAAGTCGACCGAGGCGCAGCGGCTCGCGGCGCTGCGAAAGGAGCGGGCAGTTTTCCCCCCCAAGCTCGCCGCGAAGGAGCTGAAGGAGAAGTATTACCTCTTCTGGTCGGCGGAGACGCGTGCGCATCCGCGCACAAAGGTACTCCCCGCCATCGCTTGGAAGAAGGCTCCGAACGGATACCCCTTTTTTGCTTTGTTCTTCTACTGCGGGCTCTGCCCGCCTTTCTCTGATTTCTTCTGCGACATCATGAACACCTATGGGTTCCATCTCCTTGACTTCACTCCCAACGCCGTCCTGACAATGGCAGTTTTTGCACACCTTTGCGAGAACTTTGTCGGAGTCCTTCCCAACATAGCCCTCTTCCGCCACTTTTTCATACCCCGAGTAGAGAGAGGAGAGCCTCTATCCGGGGGGATTGCCTGGATCTCAAGGTCCGGCAAGAAAGAGACCTGTCTGGATGGAGAGTTCCGCGGCAAGTGGGAGGAGTGGAGAGCGGATTGGTGCTGGATTGACGAAGAGGATCCGCAGCCATTCACCGCCCAGCGCAAAACCCCAGTAGCACGCGGCGGCGATTGGAGCGACATGGCTCCGGAGGACGCCAGGCTGAAGATTGCCGTTACCAGGATCCTGCGCCTGAGGTTTGCCGGGCTTACTGTTGGCGCTGTTGGCGCAGACTTCCTTCGCCGCCGCATCGCCCCCCTGCAGGAACGGGGGAGGCCCACTTGGGAGTTCAAGAACGCGGCAGACATTATGAGGCTGCGGCCGGGCCTCAACTATAACTTCACAGTCCTGGAGCTCGACGCAATGCTGCAGGAGCTGTTCAAATATGACCCTCAGCATCCCGAGGTGTTCAGGTTGCCGGGGGGCGTCGTGCCTTTGTGCAACAATTCCGAGCTCGACCGCATCCATGCAATGATGCCGGAGTGCGACTCGCACGGGATTGTGCCAACTTGGCAGGAGCCTGCAGACGAGGTCGCGCAGCAATTCTTCGACAACTTGGTGGAAGTGCCAATCCGCCTTGACGAGAAGGACGGCCTCACCCATGACACCACGGATGCGGAGTTGGCGCTCATCGCCACCAGGATGGAGGAGGTAGCGGCAGCCGCAGCCGTGGGCGAGTTCGGTTTCACTGCGGAGGAGGCCGATGCAGCAGAAGCGGCAAGCCGTGCCGAGCGAGGGGAGCCTGCCGGCAAGAAGGGGCTTGCCGGGCAAGACGCCGAGCCGAGCGAGCCCGCCAGGGACACGAGCGGCTCGTTGCAAATCGACTCTTCTTCCACCTCGTCTTCAGACAGCCCACCAGAAGCAGAGCCTCCTGCCCCACCAAGAAGGCGCCTCCGCAAGGTTGGCGATGTGGCGGAGCGGCAAGCGGGCCAACAGTCGCCACGCCGCGTGACACGCTCGACCACGGCAAACACCGTTGCCGCGGGAGCGCCTCATGCTACGACGGCAACTCGAGCGGAGTCTAGCCGGACCCCCGCTTCAGCCCCTGCCGCTACTCACGCCGCGCCAACAGCCAGAGCGGGGTCGTCTCAGACCGCCGCCACTGCTCCTGGCAAGCGGCCAAGGGAAGCTTCTCCTCTGCCTCCTCGCGCCGGGCGCGCGCCGGGCTTTGACTTCTCCGCGTTAAGCTCCGACGAGGAAGAAGAGGAAGAGTAAGCTTCTCTTGTTGTACTTGCATTTCTTCAAATCTTGCTGTTTCCCTTGTTTCTCACTTGCTTTGTTTTGAATTTGTTCCTTCTTAGGACTCTGGCCCAGAGAGCGGCAAAGAGAGCCAAGGCCCCGGTGATCGTTGCCGAGGACGAGCCCCCTGCGACAGGTATGTACTCATTGAAAAACTTATCAAGCGTCTTGATCTATCTCTATAGATCTTGAAGCTCAATATGTAAGCAGCTTCACCGAAGTCTTTCTTTGAAAAACTCCTTTCAAACACTCCTTTATGCTTTACAGAATAATTCTACATTATTTCCGATCAACAATATGTCATTCACTTATCAGAAATACTGTAGTGCTCCCACTCACTTTCTTGTAAATACAGGCTGCCGGGGTTGCTGATCCACGGGCACCTATGGGACCGGCGGACCGGGTCCCTTTCGGTTCGGCGGGGGGCGGAGGTCGCGCAAAGAGCAGATCGAGGCGAAGCACGCGGGCGGTTTACCCAGGTTCGGGCCGCACGGATGCGTAAAACCCTACTCCTGCTTTGTGGTTTTGTATTGATTTTTGGCTCGGGAGCGCGGAGTGCTACAGTGCACACCAGCAGCTAGAAGACCGAGCGTGAGTGTTCGAAGTGGCTAACCTCCCCCCTCGTTGCACTCGGGCCTCCTTTTATATGCTCAAGGGGTTACCGACATAGCAACGGAGGTAAAGGGCAAAAATGGAAAGGTGCTGTGGTAGGTACAGCTACCTGCTACAGTGTTATCATACTAACCCTGGCGGCAGGGGACAAGGCATTAATTGCCCGTCTGTGTCGCCTAAACAGTACCGAAAGGGACCGCTAGGGACGCCACCGTTTGCCACGATGGTTATCTTGTCAGCGCCTGCTTGCCACCTCGCACCCCTAGCTGCACGGCCTCCTGCCACGTGTGCTTGGGAGGGTCCTAGAGCGACACGTTGGCGGGTGTGCTGGAGCGCGGGCACGAAGTGGGGGTTTCCCGCGGCAAGCTCCTTGCCGCGGTCGTCGTCTTGTCGGTGTTCGGGAGCTTGTCGCTCACCGGGCCTTGCCGGGACGCGTGGCGCGTCGCGGCAAGCTTTCTTGGTATGCCTTGAGTGGCCTTCCCGGCAAGCTCCTCTTGCCGGGGTCTTGTCTTCTTCCCGGCCAGCTTTTCTTGCCGGGGCCTTGGTTGGCCTTCCCGGCAAGCTCCTCTTGTCGGGGCCTTGGTTTGAGTACTTTGTTCTTGAATGGTCTTCAAAGTAGCCGCGGAGGATCTTGGCGGTCACCCGGCAAGGCTTGCCGCGGGGTGCTGCGACTGCCCGTGCACAAGTTCGGGGTACTAGGGTACCCCTACTCTAGTACACCGACACAGGCTTCACCGCAAGTCTGTATAAAACTACATGCTTTGATCATACTATCAAAGCGTTTATTCCAACTCCGAGAGGCTTGCACCATTCCATAAATGGATCGCTGGAGCTTGCACACTTTGTTAGCTCCCTTTGGATCGACAAAACCTTCTGGTTGCATCATATACAACTCTTCTTCCAGAAATCCATTCAGGAATGCTGTTTTGTTTATCCATTTGCCAGATTTCATAAAATGCAGCAATTTGCTAACATGATTCGGACAGACTTAAGCATGGATACGAGTGAGAAACTCTCATCATAGTCAACACCTTGAACTTGTCGAAAACCTTTTGTGACAATTCTAGCTTTGTAGATAGTAACACTACTATCAGCGTCCATCTTCCTCTTGAAGATCCATTTATTCTCAATTTCTTGCCGATCATCGGGCAAGTCAACCAAAGTCCATACTTTGTTCTCATACATGGATCCCATCTCAGATTTCATGGCTTCAAGCCACTTTGCGGAATCTGGGCTCACCATCGCTTCTTCATAGTTCGCAAGTTCATCATGGTCTAGTAACATGACTTCCAGAATAGGATTACCATACCACTCTGGTGCGGATTTCACTCTGGTTTACCTACGAGATTCAGTAGTAACTTGATCTGAAGTTACATGATCATCATCATTAGCTTCCTCACTAATTGGTGTAGTAGTCACAAGAACAGATTTCTGTGATGAACTACTTTCCAATAAGGGAGAAGGTACAATTACCTTATCAAGTTTTCTACTTTCCTCCCACTCACTTCTTTCGAGAGAAACTCCTTCTCCAGAAAGTTTCCGAATTTAGCAACAAAAGTCTTGCCTTCGGTCTTGTGATAGAAGGTGTATCCAATAGTTTCTTTTGGATATCCTATGAAGACACATTTCTCTGATTTGGGTTTGAGCTTACCAGGTTGAAACTTTTTCACATAAGCATTGCAACCTCAAACTTTAAGAAACGGCAGCTTAGGTTTCTTGCCAAACCATAGTTCATACGGTGTCGTCTCAACGGATTTAGATGGTGCCCTATTTAACGTGAATGCAGCTATCTCTAATGCATAAACCCAAAACGATAGTGGTAGATCGGTAAGAGACATCATAGATCGCACCATATCTAATAAAGTACGGTTATGACGTTCGGACACACCATTACATTGTGGTGTTCCAGGTGGCATGAGTAGTGAAACTATTTCACATTGTTTTTTTTAACTGAAGGCCAAACTCGTAACTCAAATACTCTTCTCTACGATCAGATCGTAGAAACTTTATTTTCTTGTTACGATGATTTTTCACTTCACTCTGAAATTCTTTGAACTTTTCAAATGTTTTAGACTTATGTTTCATCAAGTAGATATACCCATATCTGCTCAAATCATCTGTGAAGTTCAAAAAAATAATGATACTTGTCGTGAGCCTTAACACTCATCGGACCGCATACATCAGTATGTATTATTTCCAATAAGTCAGTTGCTCGCTCCGGAGAACGGGGTCTTAGTCATCTTGCCCATGAGGCATGTTTCGCAAGCATCAAGTGATTCATAATCAAGTGATTCCAAAATCCCATCAGCATGGAGTTTCTTCATGCGCTTTATACCAATATGACCTAAACGGCAGTGCTACAAATAAGTTGCACTATCATTATTAACTTCGCATCTTTTGGTTTCAATATTATGAATATGTGTATCACTACGATCGAGATCCAATGAACTTGTTTCATTGGGTGTATGACCATCGAAGGTTTTATTCATGTAAACAGAACAATAATTATTCTCTGATTTTAATGAATAACCATATTGCAATAAACATGATCAAATCACATGCATGCTCAACGCAAAAACCAAATAACACTTATTTAGGTTCAACACTAATCCCGAAAGTATAGGGGAGTGTGCGATGATGATCATATCAATCTTGGAACCACTTCCAACACACATCGTCACTTCACCCTTAACTAGTCTCTATTTATTCTGCAACTCCCGTTTCGAGTTACTAATCTTAGCAACTGAACTAGTATCAAATACTGAGGGGTTTCTATAAACACTAGTAAAGTACACATCAATAACATGTATATCAAATATACTTATGTTCACTTTGCCATCCTCTTTATCTGCCAATCACTTGGGGTAGTTCCGCTTCCAGTGACCAGTCCCTTTGCAGTAGAAACACTTAGTCTCAGGCTTAGGACCAGACTTGGGCTTTTTCACTTGAGCAGCAACTTGCTTGCCGTTCTTCTTGAAGTTCCCCTTCTTCCCTTTGCCCTTTTCTTGAAACTAGTGATCTTGTCAACCATCAACACTTGATGTTTTTCTTGATTTCTACCTTCGTTGATTTCAGCATCACGAAGAGCTTGGGAGTTGTTTCCGTTATCCCTTTGCATATTATAGTTCATCACGAAGTTCTACTAACTTGGTGATGGTGACTAGAGAATTTTGTCAATCACTATCTTATCTGGAAGATTAACTCCCACTTGATTCAAGCGATTGTAGTACCCAGACAATCTGAGCACATGCTCACTAGTTGAGCGATTCTCCTCCATCTTTTAGCTATAGAACTTGTTGGAGATTTCATATCTCTCAACTCGGGTATTTGCTTGAAATATTAACTTCAACTCCTGGAACATCTCATATGGTCCATGACGTTCAAAACGTCTTTGAAGTCCCGATTCTAAGCCGTTAAGCATGGTGCACTTAAACTATCAAGTAGTCATCATATTGAGCTAGCCAAACGTTCATAACGTCTGCATCTGCTCCTGCAATAGGTCTGTCGCCTAGCGGTGCATCAAGGACATAATTCTTCTGTGCAGCAATGAGGATAAACCTCAGATCACGGATCCAATCCGCATCATTGCTACTAACATCTTTCAACACAATTTTCTCTAGGAACATATCAAAATAAGCATATGAAAGCAACAACGCGAGCTATTGATCTACAACATAGATATGCTAATACTACCAGGACTAAGTTCATGATAAATTAAAGTTCAATTAATCATATTACTTAAGAACTCCCACTTAGATAGACATCCCTCTAATCATGTAAGTGATCACGTGATCCAAATCAACTAAACCATAACCGATCATCACGTGAGATGGAGTAGTTTTCAATGGTGAACATCGTTATGTTGATCATATCTACTATATGATTCAGGCTCGACCTTTCGGTCTCCGTGTTCCGAGGCCATATCTGTATATGCTTGGCTCGTCAAGTATAACCTGAGTATTCCACGTGCGCAACTGTTTTGCACCCGTTGTATTTGAACGTAGAGCCTATCACACCCGATCATCACGTGGTGTCTCAGCACGAAGAACTTTCGCAACGGTGCATACTCAGGGAGAACACTTCTTGATAATTTAGTGAGAGATCATCTTATAATGCTACCGTCAATCAAAGCAAAATAAGATGCATAAAAAGATAAACATCACATGCAATCAATATAAGTGATATGATATGGCCATCATCATCTTGTGCTTGTGATCTCCATCTCCGAAGTACCGTCATGATTTCTATCGTCACCGGCGCGACACCTTGATCTCCATCGTAGCATCGTTGTCGTCTCGCCAATCTTATGCTTCTACGACTATCACTACCGCTTAGTAATAAAGTAAAGCATTACATCGCGATTGCATTGCATACAATAAAGCGACAACCATATGGCTCCTGCCAGTTGCCGATAACTCGTTTACAAAACATGATCATCTCATACAATAAAATTCAGCATCATGCCTTGACCATATCACATCACACCATGCCCTACAAAAACAAGTTAGACGTCCTCTACTTTGTTGTTGCAAGTTTTACGTGGCTGCTACGGGCTTAAGTAAGAACCAATCTCACCTACGCATCAAAACCACAACGATAGTTTGTCAAATAGACTCCGTTTTAACCTTCGCAAGGACCGGGCGTAGCCATACTTGGTTCAACTAAAGTTGGAGAGACAGTCGCCCGCAAGCCATCTCTGTGCAAAGCGCGTCGAGGGAACCGGTCTCGCGTAAGCGTATGCGTAAGGTTGGTCCGAGTCGTCTCGTCCAACAATACCGCCGAACCAAAGTATGACATGCTGGTAGGCAGTATGACTTGTATCGTCCACAACTCACTTGTGTTCTACTCGTGCATATAACATCAACATAAATAACCTAGGCTCGGATGCCACTGTTGGGGAACGTAGTAATTTCAAAAAAATTCCTACGCACACGCAAGATCATATGATGCATAGCAACGAGGGGGAGAGTGTTGTCTACGTACCCAACGCAGACCGACTGCGGAAGCGATGATACGACGTAGAGGAAGTAGTCGTACGTCTTCACGATCCAACCGATCAAGCACCGAAACTACAACACCTCCGAGTTCGAGCACACGTTCAGCTCGATGACGATCCCCGGACTCCGATCCAGCAAAGTGTCGGGGAAGAGTTCCGTCAGCACGACGGCGTGGTGACGATCTTGATGTACTACAGCAGCAGGGCTTCGCCTAAACTCCGCTACAGTATTATCGAGGTATATGGTGGCAGGGGGCACCGCACACGGCTAAGGAATAGATTACGTGGATCAACATGTGTGTTCTAGGGTGCCTCTACCTCAGTATATAAAGGAGCCAAGGGGGGAGGGGGGCGCCGGCCAGGGAGAGAGGCGCAGGAGGAGTCCTACTCCTTCCGGGAGTAGGACTCCCCCCCCAATCCTATTCCAACTAGGATTCCCCAAGGGGGGGAAAGAGAGAGAGGGGGGCCGGCCACCTTCTCCTAGTCCTAATAGGACTAGGGGAGGGGGAAGTGGCGCAGCCACCTTGGGCTGCCCCTTTCTCCTTTCCACTAAGGCCCATGAAGGCCCATATGGCTCCCGGGGGGTTCCGGTAACCTCCCGGTAACCCGGTAAAATCCCGATTTTACCCGGAACACTTCCGATGTCCAAACATAGGCTTCCAATATATCAATCTTTACGTCTCGACCATTTCGAGACTCCTCGTCATGTCCGTGATCACATCCGGGACTCCGAACAACCTTCGGTACATCAAAATGCATAAACTCATAATGTAACTGTCATCGTAACCTTAAGCGTGCAGACCCTACGGGTTCGAGAACAATGTAGACATGACCGAGACACGTCTCCGGTCAATAACCAATAGCGGGACCTGGATGCCCATATTGGCTCCTACATATTCTACGAAGATCTTTATCGGTCAGACCACATAACAACATACGTTGTTCCCTTTGTCATCGGTATGTTACTTGCCCGAGATTCGATCGTCGGTATCCAATACCTAGTTCAATCTCGTTACCGGCAAGTCTCTTTACTCGTTCCGTAATACATCATCTCACAACTAACATATTAGTTGTAATGCTTGCAAGGCTTATGTGATGTGTATTACCGAGAGGGCCCAGAGATACCTCTCCGACAATCGGAGTGACAAATCCTAATCTCGAAATACGCCAACCCAACATCTACCTTTGGAGACACCTGTAATGCTCCTTTATAATCACCCAGTTATGTTGTGACGTTTGGTAGCACCCAAAGTGTTCCTCCGGTAAACGGGAGTTGCATAATCTCATAGTCATAGGAACATGTATAAGTCATGAAGAAAGCAATAGAAACATACTAAACGATCGGGTGCTAAGCTAATGGAATGGGTCATGTCAATCAGATCATTCAACTAATGATGTGACCTCGTTAATCAAATAACAACTCATTGTTCATGGTCAGAAAACATAACCATCTTTGATTAACG
Organism: Triticum urartu; assembly: GCF_003073215.2. Lineage (NCBI taxonomy): Eukaryota > Viridiplantae > Streptophyta > Magnoliopsida > Poales > Poaceae > Triticum > Triticum urartu. Next base: position 656,596,639 of record NC_053023.1, on the reverse strand, counting down.
AACTAGTCAAGTAGAGGCATACTAGTGACACTTTGTTTGTCTATGTATTCACTAATGTATTATGTTTCCGGTTAATACAATTCTAGCATGAATAATAAACATTTATCATGATATAAGGAAATAAATAATAACTTTATTATTGCCTCTAGGGCATATTTCCTTCAGGGACAATAACGGTTCACGGAAGCCGCAAAATCGCTTTGGAATGCGAGGAAGGAGATGCGGCTTATGCAGAGTCGGTTTGTGCCACCGAGGAGTTGAAGTACTATAAAGACAATGTTGATCCGGCGGACATGACTCCGTTGAAGAAGCCAACTACGGAGCATGATCCGGCCCTGAAGTTCAAATCGGCAGCAGAAACTAAGCTTGTTGACTTCGTACCTGGTGATTCGTCCAAGCAGTTCAGCATCAGTGCCAACTTGGATCCGAAATAGGAAAGCGCGCTCATCGAGTTCATCCATGAGAATCGGGAAATTTTTGCATGGAAGCCCTCCGACATGCTAGGTGTACCGAGGCAACTCGCTGAGCACACACTTAATGTGGATCCTAAATATAAACCGGTGAAATAGTTCCTCCGCTGGTTTAACGAAGAAAGACGCAAGGCGATTGGAGAAGAGGTAGCCAGGCTCTTAGCAGCTGGCTTTATTGTTGAAGTTTTTCACCCTGAGTGGCTTGCCAATCCAGTGCTGGTCCTCAAGAAAAACGGCACCTGGCGCATGTGTGTGGATTACACAGATCTTAATAAAGCTTGTCCAGCAGATCCTTTAGCCCTCCCCCGTATTGATCAAATTATTGATGCTACGGCGGGTTGTGAGCGTTTAAGTTTTTTGGATGCGTATTCTGGCTATCATCAGATCAAAATGGCAATTAAGGACCAGGAGAAGACAGCATTTATAACTCCCTTTGGAGCCTTCTGCTATGTGTCTATGCCCTTCGGGCTCAAGAGTGCCCAGGCAACTTACCAACGGTGTGTACAAAATTGTCTTCACAAGCAGATTGGCCGTAATGTACATGCTTACGTGGATGATATCGTGGTTAAATCCAGGGAGAAGGAGACTCTGATTGATGATTTGAAGGAAACCTTTGATAACCTGAGAACATACAAGATGATGCTTAATCCGGACAAGTGTGTCTTTGGTGTACCGGCAGGCAAGCTATTGGGTTTTCTAGTGCCCAATAGGGGAATTGAGGCTAATCCGGAGAAGATCACGGCTATCACCTCCCTGGCTAAACCGAAGTGTATCAACGATGTTCAATGCCTGGCAGACCGGATTGCTGCGCTAAGCCGGTTTATCAGTCGCCTGGGTGAGAAGGCAATCCCTTTGTATCAGATGTTGAAAAACACGGATTAGTTTGTCTGGAGTTCTGCTGCTGATGAAGCATTTGAGGACTTAAAGAGGCAATTGGCCAATCCGCCTGTGCTCGCTGCTCCCATTGACAAGGAGCCGTTACTGCTATATGTTGCTTCTAATGTTCGGGTGGTCAGCGTAGCTATTATGGTGGAGCGAAAGGAGGCAGGTAAGGAGCATCCGGTTCAACGTCCGGTCTATTATATCAGCGAGGTGCTCATTGAGTCCAAGCAAAGGTATCCGCATTGGCAGAAGCTGGTGTATGGAGTTTTTATGGCAAGCCGGAAGCTTAAACAATATTTCCAAGGGCACTCAATTACGGTGGTCAGTTCTGCTCCTTTGGGAGATATCATCCAGAACCGGGAAGCAACTGGCCGGATTGCAAAGTGGGCCATAGAGCTGGGGCTGTACGGTTTGAAGTATGTGCCTCGGACAGCGGTTAAGTCTCAAGCACTTGTTGATTTCATCAATGATTGGACGGAAATGCAAGCACCTGAAGAAAAGTCAGATCATATGTATTGGACCATCCATTTTGACGGATCCAGGCAGTTGGAAGGCTCGGGGGCTGGAGTCGTATTAACTTCCCCACGAGGTGATAAGTTTTGTTATGTTCTCCGTTTAATGTTCCCTTGTACTAACAATGCAGCTGAGTATGAAGCCTTGCTCCATGGTCTCTGGATGGCTAAGGAGATGAATCTAAGTCGAGTTAAGTGCTTCGGTGACTCGGACCTTGTGGCTCAGCAAGTGTCTGGCACTTGGGACTCCAAGGACCCAGTCATGGCAGCATATAATTGTGAGGTGGATACTATCGCAGTTATTTCAAAGGCTATCAGGTGGACCACGTGGATCGGCGGAAAAATGAAGCGGCAGACGCTTTAAGCCGGCTAGGCTCTCAGCGCAAACCGGTCCCACCCAATGTTTTTCTGGATGTGCTGCACAACCCGTCGGTCAAGATCCCTGGTGAAGAGGATTTGGCTATTCCTGATCTGGAGGCTCAATTGGTGGCGGCTCTTCATGTTATTCCAGATTGGACGCTTCCTTACCTGGCGTACAAGAACCGGGGTGAGTTGCCAGAGGATGAGATTCTAGCCCGGCAGATAATCAGGCGATCCAAGTCCATGGCTATCATCAACGGCGAGTTGCATCATTGCAGTATATCAGGAGCTTTTCAACGCTGCGTGTCTCCTGAAGAAGGCCGTGAAATTTTGCGTGAGATCCACGAAGGAGATTGTGGTCACCACGCCGGTTCAAAGTCTCTGGTGGCTAAAGCGTTTCGCCATGGTTTTTATTGGTTAACTGCTCATGCTGATGCGGAGGATCTGGTCAGACGATGTGATGGCTGCCAAAGGTTTTCAAAGCATGCTCATGTACCGGCTCAAGAATTGAGAATGATTCCAATTACTTGGCCGTTTGCGACTTGGGGGCTGGATATGGTTGGGCCTTTCAAAAGGTCCAAAGATAAGAAGACCCACCTCCTGGTGGCAGTAGACAAGTTTACAAAGTGGGTGGAGGCAGAACCTGTTAGCAAGTGTGATGCGGCCACGGCGGTTCAGTTCATCAAAAAGGTGATTTTCCGGTTTGTCTTTCCACACAGTATTATCACAGATAATGGTACCAATTTGTCCAAAGGTGCTATGAAGGAGTTCTGCGAATGGGAGCACATCCGACTCGACGTTTCATCAGTGGCACATCCACAGTCCAATGGTCAAGCAGAAAGAGCTAATCAAGAGATCTTGAGAGGCATCAAGCCCCGGCTCATGGTTCCTTTGCAGAGAACGCCGGGTTGTTGGGTAGAAGAATTACCATCTGTGCTATGGAGCATCAATACAACGCCCAATAGATCAACAGGGTATACACCGTTCTTCGTGGTTTATGGAGCGGAGGCGGTTCTCCCCAGTGATATCCGTCATGATTCACCTCGTGTAATGGCTTATATTGAAGCAGACAACGAGACAGCACGGCAAGATGCTTTGGACTGGTTGGATGAAGAGCGTGACATCGCAGCCGCCCGATCAGCGATTTACCAGCAGGATCTTCGTCGTTATCACAGTCACCGGGTCAGAACCAGAACCTTTCAGGAGGGAGATTTGGTGCTTCGGCTCATCCAATATCAGACTGGTATGCATAAGTTATCCCCACCTTGGGAGGGGCCTTTCGTGGTCAGCAAGAATCTGCACAACGGGTCATACTATCTGATCGATATTCGAGAACATAAGGACTCACGTACATCAGAGGAGGAGACCAACAGGCCGTGGAACATAGCTCATCTTCGGCCTTATTATACCTGAGCCATTGGTTCTACTTATGTACATATTATAGCGATGTATATATTAACTATAATAAACCGGAACCTCAGCTAAAGCGGGGTATCTGTTCTTTTACATCATGTGTGGTTACACAGAGTTGTTTTACAGTGGCTTCCGGTTTACCCCTTGAGTTCGCTTTGCTAAAAGCATCGTGTTATATCACTTGGAGGATTGGTCGTGTCCGAACCAATACCATGCCTCTTGATAGGCGAGAGCCACCAGATCACTTGGGGACTTGGTCATGTCTGAACCAGTCATGCCTCTTGATTGGCCTAAGGCCACAGAATCACTTGGGGGCTTGGTCGAACCCGAACCATGACCATGCCATTTGGTCGGCATAAATGCCACGGTTTCATTTGGGGACCTGGCTGACTAGAACCATAGTTACACCTAACGGGAGCTTGGTCGTGTTTGGCCATGGTAATGCCATTTGATCATCTTAAATAAACCTTTTTTGGCAAACGGTTTTGTCGTTGCTTTTGCTTCACACTTTTCTTTGAAGGAGGGTTTTTGCTTTTCATTGTGTTTTTTAAACCGACAAAGTTTTTTAACCAATCAATTGACGGAACACAGTTCACGTCAATCCGGAGACTATTTGTCCGGTTTGATCCTTGTTGTTAACATCCTCTTATGGAGTAACACGGTGTTTATTATAACCCGGCACGGTTTACATGGTAAACCATCGTCATATATATATATACAGGAGCTGTTATCTCCTCCAACAGTGTGGGTTTGCAAAACTCCGCTTCAAGATTAGCCAAGCCAACTTCATACTCAACGATGGCAGGTATTATGTATCTCAAAAATTTGATCATATACTTAAAATTTTGTTTTGGATGTTTTGATTTCATATATACAGACATCATATTCCACCTGATGGTACAACCGCGGTGGCACTTGACGAATTTCTCATTTCAGAAAGTGTTTTGGAAAGTTCATTACCACAGGAAGAACAAGTTATGCACGAAGGCATATCAACATCAAAGGTATCAGCTAGCCTATTACAAGGCAACATGGTGCCCATAATAATATAATTGTTTTTCACAAAGGAGAGGCAATTTTAAAACCGGCTTCCGGTTCAAGCTTGGTCACCAGCCTGGCCTGATGGTTGTGGGTCATCCTGCGCCGCTTCAGCTTCCGTTTCTCTACCCAGTGGCTGGAAATCCACAGTTGTCCAGTCGATTCCCATTAATGCTTGAAAAACAGCTTCATCATGGATCAGCAATGACGGGTCAATATCGGGAGCGTAAGTATGCTTACGGATTGGAGGGATCAGATTTTCTGATTCATGGATTGGTGCAGCTATTCGCTTGTTCTGACTGTCATATTGCGCTTGATAATGAGACAAGTCTGCTTCCTCAGCCAACTGACAAGCTAGTGGACGTACCTCCCGGTTTATTGCTCGCAGATCCGCTTCACCAAATTCTGACCCGTCTTCCTTCAAGCTGGGATAGCCCTGAGCCGCTTCAATAGGATCAAAATCCGGCACCCAGGCTTTTGCCCGGATTAAGGCATTGATTGCACCGGTTCGAGCAGCAGATTTCTTCAGCTCTTCAACCCGGGCAGGAAGCACTGACAGTTTCATCAGAGTATCTTGAATCAAAGTGGGCGCCGGTTTGTTATGAGACGCGGTACAGATGATCCGCTGGGCACCAGTATACAATTGTTCAACCAATGTATAGGCGGCTTTCAATTTCTTCCGCACATCTGACCCCAAGTGACCAATGCGTGTCCCTGAAATACCATAAAGGGTTAATAAACCGGTGACTCTGTAAGAATGCAGAGCCAATTCAGAAGGCAAGCTGGCTTACCAAAGATAGCAATGGTCATGGCATGAATGTGCCGCTTTATGCTGGTCAGTTCATCCATCACTGGTTTTAGTGCAGCCTCGGCATCCTCTGCTCGTTTGATCAAAGCGGACTTTTCAGTGGCCCAATCCGCCCGTTTCTTCTTGAAGTTCTCCTTAAGTTGTTCCATGGCGCTTAAAGCACTGGCCAATTCCTCTTTTGCTTTGGAGGTTTCAGCCTGTTGGGTTTTCAGGTTTTCTTGAAGATCGATGACTTGGTTTTCTTTCGTCTTCAGCTCCGCCTGCATGCATACAGATATATGTTTCAACAAATCGGTAGAAGGATTCAAGTACCAACCACATAACAAGTTATGCGCTTAGCATTTGGGGGCTAATGCATATTCGATCTTCATCTTTCAATTGTTTACAAAGTCCCAAGATCAATACAAGTATTCAACTTGGCACTTGGGGGCTAATGGCTATTTGATCATATATATTATGATGCGGCAGTTTCAATTACTTAAAGTACCGGTTTAACTATGCTAAGTTGAACCGGCCCTTGGGGGCTACATCAGCAAATTTCAAAGCATCAAGATTTATATTATTAAGTCCCGGTTTGAAAGAATATTTCAAACCGGCCCTTGGGGGTTAGGAGAGTCAGCAAGAATGGAAGCATACAAGCAGGAAGGAGCATATGGAAGTTACCTCATATTTATCTTTCATCATATTAACCAGACTGGCTTCGTAGTCACGGCTGGTATATAGCCGGTTCAGATAGCCGGAATGGATATCTTGGGCGTTCAGAGCAGCGTAGGTCGTCAGATCAGCGTTCCACTTGCCTTTGCCAAAGGCAGCAAATTCTTCCTTGGCGGAATGTTTGGATAAAGCGACAGGATTGCTTGGCTCAGTATGGCCAGTGCCAGTAATGACAACCTCATCATCCTTGGTACCGCCAGTTTGCACTGGAGCTGTTGGCTTGTTAGTAGGTTTTGCTGGACCGGTGGAGCTTTCAATCCGGATGGAACCTGTGGGCTGATGGATAGGACCTGAGGTATTAGTAGGTCTCTCTTCAGCAATAAGATCATCATCTTGCTGCGGTGGATCATTGGGAATATCCTCAGGAATAGCCGCTTCAGCATTGGGTGTCTTGTGTGCTTCAAGAACGACATCTTCTTCGGCCGCTTTGTCCAGGCGGGCTTTCTTGCTTGGCCTAGGTTTGGCCCTGAGAAGAATAATAAAATCAAATACAACATATGTTCTAAGGCGATGTACTGCAAACATCACAATAAGTATAGCTTACCCAAGCACCGTTTTAAGCGGTGGGAGCTGAGTAGCCAAGGACTTGCCAGAAGATGAGTGGGAAGTAACCTGATAATCGGAGTCAGGCGGATTAAGAGGTTGACGAAAGCAGCCCGCTTTAGGACAAGCACTGACAAGAAAATTAGAGACCTCTGAATGGCGTTTCCGAACCGGACTATTCGGTAAACCGGCGGAGGTAACTACCTGGCCGCTGTGCCGGGTTGTGCGACGAGCTTCGTGTTGTTGGGTCTTCATAAGAAATTTAGGATCCAAACAAGCAAGAGGATGAGAAAATTTAACTTTCCGGTTTGCCTGGCGGATATTTTGTGAAGGAAAAGTTTCTGAATCGGAAGAGAGAATAATTACCTCTGCAACATCCGCGTGGCTGGCTTCGGCATCATCCTGACAAATATCATCATCAATAAGACGCATGAAAAATAAACCAAGTGAGTCAAGTTCTACCTCAAAGTCCGGATTATCCACATCATCATCAGCGGCCGGATTAGAAGATGCAGTGGTTCTTTTCCTGTGGGCAGTCTTCTTCACAGCTTTAGTCTTTTGCCGGGTTGCTCTTTCCGGTTTGTCTGGTTTTTCTGGTTTCTCCTGCGGCAGTTTTTTGCTCCAAAACGGATCATTGCCCTAATTATGCAGACACTGATATTAAAAACAATGACTAGACATATCAATAACAGATTCAGCAAAGAGAAAAATCAAAGTCTTACAGCTGGCGGTTTGTTGGTGGCACAGAAGGGAAGCAGGCCGGTTCTAGCACAGACGTGTTCCGGTTCATTCAGTATCTTATGCACAGCCTCTGTGATTTCTTCATCGGAGAGCTGGAGTTTTGAATGTCGCAATGGGTCATCAACACTGTCAGTATACTCGCACATCAAACCGGAGCGCTGACTAAGGGGCAGTATGCTCCATGATATCCAACAGCGAGCGAGATCAACCCCTGTTAAACCGTTGGACATAAAGGCTCTGAGCTTTGACAGCTGGGGAGCATATTTGCTTCTCTCCTGGGCAGTCAATCTTTGAGGAAAAGGGTGTGTATTGCTGAGCCGCTCCGGACGAAAGCCAGGCAAGGGATTCTCACCAGCAGGGGAGGTGTCTTTGAAGTAGAACCATGTCTGATTCCACTCCTTGGGGTGACTGTGCAGCTTGGCGTGAGGGTATGTGACCTCTTTCCTTTTCTGAATTGCCATGCCACCCAACTCCGTATTAGAGCCATCAGTAAACTCAGTACAGCGGTTTAGATGGAAAAGGTCTCTGAACAATTCCACTGTGGGCTCCTCTTGAAAGAACACCTCACAGAGCACTTGGAAGTGGCACATATTTGTAACAGAGTTGGGGCCAGTGTCTTGCGGATGGAGTTGGAAATCGGCTAAAACATCCCGGTAAAATTTAGAACCGGGCGGCTTAAAGCCCCGAGCTAAGTGATCTACGAAAACAACAACCTCTCATTCTCGAGGTGTGGGAGGGCATTCTTTGCCAGGAGCCCTCCAATGGATGGTATCTTTGTTGCCTAAAGCGCCAATCAGGACTAAATCGTCCAGTTGATCCTCTGTGACGCGAGAAGGAACCCAATTGCACTCATATACTTGCTTGGCCATGATGGAATCTACAAGGTAGAAGATCCCGGTTCAAAAATGCATTTGATCAAGGTACGTTGGTATGGGCACTGTTAAACCGGAGACAGAACTATCTGAACCAGAGTTTCATGAAGCAACCAACATCTGGCGGTTCAACAAGGGGACTAATGGCATATACCGGTTTGGAAAATTTTCTATAAGGTTAAACCGCCTGATCTAAGCATTGAAAAGCTGAGATTGCGGATGGACAAGTACGCACAAACAGGTTTCACAAGATTTCTTTACAGCATTGGATCTGAAGCAAGTTCAGAGAAGAGATAAATACTTAGAGGTTCAAAGGAGCAGTACCGAACCAATGAGCAAAACGTTCATATAGACCCATGGTTTGAGATGCATAAGTAAAGGCGAAGGTCAAACAACTATCATTGCACAGAATAAAGATTTGCGGATTCATCTAAAGATCTATTGTATGAGCAAGAGGCAGACGATGAACACTGAAGAACTGCGAAACCCTAGGCCAGATCTACGGGGGAAAAGATAGAAGATTTACCGGAGCTGAGGAAGATGCGGAAGGTTGCCGCGATATTCTGGTGCGCTCAGGTTGATGCAGCGGCCAAGGATGAGGCAGAGGTCGACGGCGGCGGCGGAGCTCCGAGGCTGGCGACGCGAGGAAGATGAAGAAGGCACGGAAGGAGAAAAGAAATGACCCTTCGGTCCTATTTATAAGGCGAAAGAACATGAGTCAGGCGCGACAATCAAGGGGCCACAAAACGGAGTTGTCGCCTCGATTTCCGCCGATCTATTAAACAAAGAAGCATAATGGATAGCTTCGTTATGACAGGTGACGTCACTGCGGTTTACAGCAATCAGAGAAGATGACATCATGGCGGTTTACCAATTTATAAGAAGATGTTGAAGATAAAGCTTTTATTAAAGGATTGACATGAACCCGTTCAAATCAATCTGGGGCCTAATGTTGGGGATATTACTACTGGGCATAAACCGGCCTATCTGGGCCGGGTTAACTTCGTCAGTAGTTAAGTAAGTTAAAGCCCAAGAAGACAGAGGAGGGCTCAAGGCCCATGGTCGGCTCAAGGCCTGCAGCCGTAAACCGGCGGTGGTAGTTAACCTGTATTGTAAGTTAGGAATAAGAAGAGACCAAACCGGACACATCTATGAGCCGATATTGGGACTCCGTAAGCCGACGAGAGTCACCCGTGTATATAAGAGGACGACCCGGCGGCGGTTCAAGGACAACAGACAACAACTCGAGACATAGGCGAAGCTTGTTTGCTCCCTAGTCATCGAAACCCCATCAATTCCATCACAACTAGACGTAGGCTTTTACCTTCATCGAAGGGGGCGAACTAGTATAAACTCTCTTGCGTCCTTGTGTCCGCTTTAACCCCTTCAAGCTAACCCGTCGCGATGGCTCCACGACTAAGTCCTTTCTCTAGGACATCTGCCGTGACAAAACCACGACAAGTCCCACGGGCTCCAAGTTCGGCCCCCAGTCGAACACTGCGCCGGAACCATCAGTGGTTCCGGACTCCGGCGGGCGACCCCCCGTTAAGAGGGGCAAGCCGCCCGTGCTAGTGGCCTCTGTCCATCCAGAGGCACCGGACAACTTGCTGGAAGCGCTTCGCGGCGCTTCCATCGACGAAGAGCACCGCACTATCATGAGTGCGGTGATCGAGAAAGTTCAGTCCGCCAAAAACGGACTGACCGAAGCTTGTGCCAGCCTCCTAACAGGCTTTCAGGTAAGCAATCAAAATATAGGAAAATATTACCGCATAGACAGTAGCCCCTGATGCTCTGTTTGGAGTTCGCGAAGAAAAGCCGAATAGAGGATCAAATAATGACTCAGGAGTCTAATTAGAATATGTCTATGTGCATATGCAGGCTTCACTACTAGCCGCTGCCGCACGTACTGCGGAGGTCGCTGCACTGAAGCAGGACCTTGAGCGGTCCGAGGACGAGCTCAGCCTTACCAAGAGGCAGCTTAAGGAGAGAAAAGGTAATTAATACCTTGTCTATATATTAAAAAGAAATTGGATTGTAAAATAATAGGATCATCATGAATTTGCCAGGGGCCACGACCGAGGTGGCGACCCTAAAGAAGGCACTGTCCGAGGCCGAAGACAAAGCGGCCAAGGAGCGCATTGAGCGGGAAAAGCAAGAAGCCCGGGTAGGCGAGGTGCAGCAAGAGCTCGAGGCTCTTGCCAAAAAAAACATGAGTCCTTGGAGCTTGACTCTAAGACGCGAGAGTTCGAGCTTGTGAAGGCGCTCGAAAGCGCACAGAGCGCCAAGGCTGAAGCCCACAAGGCCCTCCAGGAGATTGATGCATGAAGAAGATAGCAGCGGGTAAGGCATTCATTATGCAAAGCAAGCATGTGAACGAAACTTTCCTTTTACTTACCCGAGTTCGGAGCTCTCCATGAGCGTTCACAGATCTTCCCTGCAGTGTGCTTGATGCCTCGGAGTTTTACCGAGCTGAGGAGGGGAGCTCGACGGAGAAGTTGTTCTGGTCTCAGTATACTGGGACCGAACACCCAATGCCCTTGAGCGACCAGCTGAAGCAACTGGTCAAGCTCCACAAGGCGGCCGAACAGGCCATGAAGGGTCTTATAGTCCAGATGTGGCATGGCGATCCCCTGCCTGGCAGCTACTTTGGTCTGGTGAGGCGGCTTGTGGATGCCTGCCCACTGCTTGAAGTCATAAAGCGGTCCATCTGCATCGAGGGTGCGCACAGGGCTTTTGCCTGGGCGAAGGTGCATTGGGCGAAGCTGGACGCCGTAAAGCTGGTCAAGGAGGGGCCGCCGGAGGGCAAGGAGCATCGCTGCCCCGAAATATATTATGACAGTGTCCTGAAGGGTTCCCGCCTTGTGGCGGATGAATGTGCTAGAGATGTAATTTTTGAATGAACATGCTCATGTGATCATGTAATGTGAAACGAGTTCATTTGCGCTATGCAACGCTTTTTGAATTTAAAGTATTACCTTCTGTGCGTCCGTTTATGAAATTTGAGAGTTGGCCATTCGTCGGCTTCTGCCCCCATGTAACTAGTACTGGGGTGTTCGGGATAAACCTGAGCACTCTTTATCCCAATTTTGGGTCCTTCGAGGGAGGTGTTCGGCACAACGAACCAGGCAATCGGACTATAAGGCTTTATCACTCTCACTTAGCCATAGAAGTCTACAATTTTAAATTTTGGTGAAGCCACTAGTATTCGGAAGGCCGAATTTGGGGCTCTATATACGCCTAAGTCGGGCAAGGCCGACTCCTTGCCCTAAGCGAAAAAAGTCTTTAAGGACTTGAGACCTCTCAAACAGCGACCAGCTCTCGCCTTATCATGACAGTCAGTTTTCGGCTTTCTCTACTGAGGTGCTCGTCCGGAAGAACTGGGACACAATCGCAGAAGTTCTCCCAGCGCTACCTTAGCCGATATAGCGGAACGTAAGGTACCAAAACATGGGAGCCGGGCAAACCCAACTATTGACCCAAGACATGATTCAGAGCTGATGCATATAATGCTATAAGTTCGGGGTGCCGCACTATCGAAAGTGTTCGGACTTCTCACGCCGTATTATGGGGGAAAAGAAAGCCCCTGGCGTACTGACCGTACCAGAATGTACGGGTGCAAGTTGTCGTAAATGAACATGTATATATAAAAAAAGATGGATAATGCAATAATAGACTAATGCTATGCATTGTTATTTAAATAATACATCGAAGCGTACTGATACAAGTAGTGCAATAAGAAAAAAAATAGGACTATTTGACATGTCCTATCCAAGGGCAAGCTGCGTATGAGTAGTAAAAGGCAGGTATATAGATTGTTATTAGAGACCACCTAGGGGTTCCCTTGTACGTCTTAGATTCTTGCCTCCTTGGTTTTTCCTTCTCGTAATGTGTCAGGCAATCATACTGTCGGAAAGGGCTTCCAGAGAGTAAGGTCCTCAAAGAGAAAAAATGATAAAGGTATGCAACCCCTAGGGCGGTTAAGCCGCATTGCGGGACGTGCCCTGACCGTGCCCCCGCCTATGCCCATGGTATTTTCAGTGCGTAATTATGTACGCGTGGCACGGATTTCGTCACTTGACTGGGACTGGGACGGGGGCCGAATTGCTAGGCGAGCTCTGAACGTGCCAGGCGATCCTGTTGCAGGTTACTCCGGACTCGCTTGACGGTGTCCGGGGGTTGTATCGCCGAATTGGCAGTTTGCCTTAAAAGGCTACTTGTGCTTCTGCTGCGAGGGCCGCAGTGTGCTTTTCCATGCGGAGTGAGCGTTCTGTGTTTCCATTGACTGTTATGACCCCCCCTAGGTCCTGGCATCTTGAGCTTGAGGTATGCGTAATGCGGTACCACATTGAATTTTGCAAATTTGGTTCGCCCGAGCAGTGCGTGATAGCCACTTTGGAACGGGACGATATCTGATACGTCTCCAACGTATCTATAATTTTTGATTGATCCATGCTATATTATCTACTGTTTTGGACATTATTGGGCTTTATTATCCACTTTTATATTATGTTTGGGACTAACCTATTAACCGGAGGCCCATCCCAGAATTGTTGTTTTTGCCTGTTTTAGGGTTTCGAAGAAACGGAATATCAAACGGAGTCCAAACGGAATGAAACCTTCGGGAACATGATTTTCTCACCGAATACAACTCAGGAGACTTGGACCCTACGTCAAGCCAACTAACAGGAGGCCACGAGGTAGGGGGGCGTGCCTGCCCCCCCCCCCCCAGGCGCGCCCTCCACCCTCGTGGGCCCCCTGTTGCTCCACCGATGTACTTCTTCCTCCTATATATACCCACGTACCCCCAAACGATCAGAGACGGAGCCAAAACCCTAATTCCACCGCCGTAACTTTCTATATCCACGAGATCCCATCTTGGGCCTGTTCCGGAGCTCCGCCGGAGGGGGCATCGATCACGGAGGGCTTCTACATCAACATCATAGCCTCTCCGATGAAGTGTGAGTAGTTTACTTCAGACCTACGGGTCCATAGTTAGTAGCTAGATGGCTTCTTCTCTCTTTTTGGATCTCAATACAATGTTCTCCCCCTCTCTTGTGGAGATCTATTCGATGTAATCTTCTTTTTGCGGTGTGTTTGTTGAGACCGATGAATTGTGGGTTTATGATCAAGTCTATCTATGAATAATATTTGAATCTTCTCTGAATTCTTTTATGTATGATTGGTTATATTTGCAAGTCTCTTAGAATTATCAGTTTGGTTTGGCCTACTAGATTGATCTTTCTTGCAATGGGAGAAGTGCTTAGCTTTGGGTTCAATCTTGCAGTGTCCTTTCCCGGTGACAGTAAGGGCAACAAGGCACGTATTGTATTGTTGCCATCGAGGATAACAAGATGGGGTTTTCTTCATATTGCATGAGTCTATCCCTCTACATCATGTCATCTTGCTTAAGGCATTACTCTGTTTTTAACTTAATACTCTAGATGCATGCTGGATAGCGGTCGATGAGTGGAGTAATAGTAGTAGATGCAGGCAGGAGTCGGTCTACTTGTCTCGGACGTGATGCCTATATACATGATCATACCTAGATATTCTCATAACTATGCTCAATTCTGTCAATTGCTCAACAGTAATTTGTTCACCCACCGTAGAATACTTATGCTCTCGAAAGAAGCCACTAGTGAAACCTATGGCCCCCGGGTCTATCTTTATCATATCAATCTCCTACTACTTAGTTATTTGCTTTGCCTTTATTTTACTTTGCATCTTTATCATAAAAATACCAAAAATATTATCTTATCATATCTATCAGATCTCACTCTCGTAAGTGGCCCTATAGGGATTGACAACCCCTATTTGCGTTGGTTGCGAGGATTTATTTGTTTGTGCAGGTACGAGGGACTTGTGTGTAGCCTCCTACTGTATTGATACCTTGGTTCTCAAAAACTGAGGGAAATACTTATGCTACTTTGCTGCATCATCCCTTCCTCTTCGGGGAAAACCAACGCAGTGCTAAAATAGGTAGCAAGAAGGATTTCTGGTGCCGTTGCCGCGGAGGTCTACGCAAAAGTCAACATACCAAGTACCCATCACATACCCTTATCTCCCGCATTACATTATTTGACATTTGCCTCTCGTTTTCCTCTCCCCCACCTCACCTTTGCCGTTTTATTCGCCCTTCTTCTATTCGCCTTTTTGTTTGCTTTTATGTCTTACTTGGCTCGTTTGCTCATTTGGTTGGAATAGTTGTTTATTTATTACTAAACAAAGAACCTAAGATCTATGGATCCTCATCCGCTTGCTAATCTTTTTAAGAGATCCAATTATGATGAACCAATTGCTAGTGAGTTTTGTGCACTAGATTATCTTTATAAGGTTTTGCTTGAAATTCGTGAATCTGAAAAGTGTGATGAATTACTTTATGAAGCGATTCACGATAGGTCTTTGAATAGAAAGCATGATTGTAATGATGATAGTATAAATTCTATTAATGACAATTGTGCTTATAATATGCAAAACCCTAAGCTTGGGGATGCTAGTTTCGCTATGTCCTCTACTTGTTGCAATGATCATGATTGGGGTGATTCTTCTTCTGATCTTGAAAATTTATTTACTCCCCATGATGATTATGAGATTGATAATAGTGTTTGCAATAATACTGAAAGTGGGTTTGGAGAGATCATGACTTTAGTTAATGTTAATCCCACTATTTTGGAAGAGTGTCAACTTTGCATGGATGTGGGTCGTGTTGAAAATATTTAATGTGATAGCTATTTTGTTGAATTTGCTTATGATCCCACATGCAATTATTATGAG
This sequence comes from Triticum urartu, assembly GCF_003073215.2. Lineage (NCBI taxonomy): Eukaryota > Viridiplantae > Streptophyta > Magnoliopsida > Poales > Poaceae > Triticum > Triticum urartu. The sequence goes on along the minus strand of NC_053023.1, from coordinate 656,581,512 downwards.
AGAGGAAAATATGGTTGTAGAAATTTTCATGTTACTAAATTACCTCTCATTATGCTGAGATTGTTATTGTTTCTTTCCACTTCATTGCATATGCTAGTCTTTGCTTGCCTTGGTAATTTGTTTGCCTATAAGATGCCTATGCATAGGAAGTATATTATACTTAGATGTATTTGTCACATGTTTTATGATGCTCTCTTTGTGCTTCAATTCTTGTCTTTCATGTGAGCATCATTAAAATTATCAATGCCTAGCTAAAAGGGCTTTAAAGAAAAGCGCTTGTTGGGAGACAACCCAATATTTATCTTTGCTGTTATTTAATAAATAAATTATCTAACCTCTGTTTTGGTTGTGTTTTTGTGTTTAATTAGTGTTTGTGCCAAGTAGAACCATTGGGAAGACTTGGGGAAAGTCTTGTTGAACTTGCTGTAAAAAACAGAAACTTTAGCGCTCACAAGAACTGCTGTCATTTTTATTTGGAAAGTTCTATTTAGTTAATTCTTTTGCAGATGATTAATAGATAAATTCCTCACGTACAGAAATTTATTTTAGAATTTTTGGGGTTCCAGATCTTGCGCTAGCTACAGATTACTACAGACTGTTCTGTTTTTGACAGATTCTGTTTTTCGTGTGTTGTTTGCTTATTTTGATGAATCTATGGCTAGTAAATTAGTTTATAAAACATAGAGAAGTTGGAATACAGTAGGTATAACACCCATACAAATAAAGAATGAGTTCATTACAGTACCTTGAAGTGGTCTTTTGTTTTCTTTCGCTAACGGAGCTCACGAGATTTTCTACTTTAAGTTTTGTGTTGTGAAGTTTTCAAGTTTTGGGTAAAGATTAGATGGATTATGGAACAAGGAGTGGCAAGAGCCTAAGCTTGGGGATGCCCATGGCACCCCCAAGATAATCTAAGGACACCTAAAAGCCAAAGCTTGGGGATGCCCTGGAAGGCATCCCCTCTTTCGTCTACTTCTATCGGTAACTTTACTTGGAGCTATATTTTTATTTACCACATGATATGTGTTTTGCTTGGGGCGTCTTGTATGATTTGAGTATTTGCTTGTTAGTTTACCACAATCATCCTTGCTGTACACACCTTTTGAGAGAGCCATATATGATTTGGAATTTGTTAGAATACTCTATGTGCTTCGCTTATATCTTTTGAGTTATATAATTTTACTCTAGTGCTTCACTTATATCTTTTAGAGCACGGTGGTGGATTTGTTTTATAGAAACTATTGATCTCTCATGCTTCACTTAGATTATTTTGAGAGTCTTAAATAGCATGGTAATTTGCTTAAAATCCTAATATGCTTGGTATGCAAGATTAATAATAAAAACTCTCTTATGAGTGTGTTGAATACTATGATAAGTTTGATACTTGATAATTGTTTTGAGACATGGAGATGGTGATATTAAAGTCATGCTAGTTGAGTAGTTGTGAATTTGAGAAATACTTGTGTTGAAGCTTGTGATTCTCGTAGCATGCACGTATGGTGAACCGTTATGTGATGAAGTCAGAGCATGATTTATTTATTGATTGTCTTCCTTATGAGTGGCGGTCGGGGACGAGCGATGGTCTTTTCCTACCAATCTATCCCCCTAGGAGCATGCGCGTAATACTTTGCTTTGATAACTTGTAGATTTTTCCAATAAGTATATGAGTTCTTTATGACTAATGTTGAGTCCATGGATTATACGCACTCTCACCCTTCCACCTTTGCTAGCCTCTCTAATACCGTGCACCTTTCGCCGGTATCATACACCTACCATATACCTTCCTCAAAACAGCCACCATACCTACCTATTATGGCATTTCCATAGCCATTCCGAGATATATTGCCATGCAACTTTCCCCCGTTCCGTTTATGACACACTCCATCATTGTCATATTGCTTAGCATGATCATGTAGTTGACATAGTATTCGTGGCAAAGCCACCGTTCATAATTCTTTCATACATGTCACTCATGCATCATTGCATATCCTGGTACACCGTCGGAGGCATTCATATAGAGTCATATTTTGTTCTAAGTATCGAGTTGTAATTATTGAGTTATAAGAAAAATAAAAGTGTGATGATCATCATTATTAGAGCATTGTCCCAATGAGGAAAGGATGATGGAGACTATGATTCCCCCACAAGTCGGGATGAGACTCCGGACGAAAAATAAAAAAAAGGAGAAAAGGCCCAAATAAAAAAATGAGAGAAAAAGAGAGAAGGGACAATGTTACTATCCTTTTACCACACTTTTGCTTCAAAGTAGCACCATGATCTTCATAGTAGAGAGTCTCTCATGTTATCACTTTCATATACTAGTGGGAATTCTTCATTATAGAACTTGGCTTGTATATTCCAATGATGGGCTTCCTCAAAATTGCCCTAGGTCCTCATGAGCAAGCAAGTTGGATGCACACCCACTTAGTTTATTTTTGAGCTTTCATATACTTATAGCTCTAGTGCATCCGTTGCATGGCAATCCCTACTCACTCACATTGATATCTATTGATGGGCATCTCCATAGCCCGTTGATACGACTAGTTGATGTGATACTATCTTCCCTTTTTTGTCTTCTCCACAACCACCACTCTATTCCACCCATAGTGCTATATCCATGGCTCACGCTCATGTATTGCGTGAAGATTGAAAAAGTTTTGAGAATGTCAAAAGTATGAAACAATTGCTTGGCTTGTCATCGGGGTTGTGCATGATTTAAATATTCTTTTGTGGTGAAGATAGAGCATAGCCAGACTATATGATTTTGTAGGGATAACTTTCTTTAGCCATGTTATTTTGAGAAGACATAATTGCTTTGTTAGTATGCTTGAAGTATTATTATTTTCTATGTCAATATGAATTTTTGTCTTGAATCTTTCGGATCTGAATATTCATACCACAATTAAGAAGAATTACATTAAAATTATGCCAAGTAGCACTCCGCATCAAAAATTCTGTTTTTATCATTTACCTACTCGAGGACGAGCAGGAATTAAGCTTGGGGATGCTTGATACGTCTCCAACGTATCTATAATTTTTGATTGCTCCATGATATATTATCTACTGTTTTGGACATTATTGGGCTTTATTATCCGCTTTTATATTATTTTTGGGACTAACCTATTAACCGGAGGCCCAACCCAGAATTGCTATTTTTTGCCTGTTTTAGGGTTTCGAAGAAAAGGAATATCAAACGGAGTCCAAACGGAATGAAACCTTCGGGAACATGATTTTCTCACCGAATACAACTCAGGAGACTTGGAACCTACGTTAAGGCAACTAACAGGAGGCCACGAGGTAGGGGGCGCGCCTGCCCCCCCCCCAGGCGCGCCCTCCACCCTCGTGGGCCCCTTGTTGCTCCACCGACGTACTTCTTCCTCCTATATATACCCACGTACCCCCAAACGATCAGAGACGGAGCCAAAACCCTAATTCCACCACCGTAACTTTCTATATCCACAAGATCCCATCTTGGGGCCTGTTCCGTAGCTCCGTCGGAGGGGGCATCGATCACGGAGGGCTTCTACATCAACACCATAGCCTCTCCGATGAAGTGTGAGTAGTTTACTTCACACCTACGGGTCCATAGTTAGTAGCTAGATGGCTTGTTCTCTCTTTTTGGATCTTGATACAATGTTCTCCCCCTCTCTTGTGGAGATCTATTCGATGTAATCTTCTTTTTGTGGTGTGTTTGTTGAGACCGATGAATTGTGGGTTTATGATCAAGTCTATCTATGAATAATATTTGAATCTTCTCTGAATTCTTTTATGTATGATTGGTTATCTTTGCAAGTCTCTTCGAATTATTAGTTTGGTTTGGCCTACTAGATTGGTTTTTCTTGCCATGGGAGAAGTGCTTAGCTTTGGGTTCAATCTTGTGGTGTCCTTTCCCAGTGATAGAAGAGGCAGCAAGGCACGTATTGTATTGTTGCCATCGAGGATAACAAGATGGGGTTTTTATCATATTGCATGAAAATATCCCTCTACATCATGTCATCTTGCTTAAGGCGTTACTCTGTTTTCATTAACTTAATACTCTAGATGCATGCTGGATAGCGGTCGATGAGTGGAGTAATAGTAGTAGATGCAGGCAGGAGTCGGTCTACTTGTGTCGGACGTGATGCCTATATAAATGATCATACCTAGATATTCTCATAACTATGCTCAATTCTGTCAATTGCTCAACAGTAATTTGTTCACCCACCGTAGAATACTTATGCTCTCGAGAGAAGCCACTAGTGAAACCTATGGCCCCCGGGTCTATCTTTATCATATCAATCTCCTACTACTTATTTATTTACTTTGCCTTTATTTTACTTTGCATCTTATCATAAAAATACCAAAAATATTATCTTATCATATCTATCAGATCTCACTCTCGTAAGTGGCCTATAGGGATTGACAACCCCTATTTGCATTGGTTGCGAGGATTTATTTGTTTGTGCATGTACGAGGGACTTGCGTGTAGCCTCCTACTGGATTGATACCTTGGTTCTCAAAAACTGAGAGAAATACTTACGCTACTTTGCTACATCATCCCTTCCTCTTCGGGGAATACCAACGCAGTGCTAAAAGAGGTAGCAATATCGAAGATTAACTCCTCGCTTCGGAAGTTGTCCGGAGATCCGAAGACCACTTCCAGTGTGATTGAGCCCGTGCAACGGGCCTCTACACCTGGGATGACGCCCTTAAAGGTGATTTTCGTGGGTTTGACCCTCGAGGGATCTATGCCCATTTTGCGTGTTGTATCCTGATAGAGCAGGTTCAGGCTGCTGCCGCCATCCATAAGGACTCGAGTGAGGTGAAATCCGTCGATGATGGGGTCTAGGACCAATGCGGCGGATCCGCCATGACGGATACTAGTGGGGTGGTCCCTGCAATCAAAGGTGATCGGACAAGAGGACCATGGGTTGGACTTTGGGGCGACGGGCTCCATTGCATAGACGTCCCTTAGTGCACGCTTCCATTCCCTCTTGGGAATGTGGGTCGCGTATATCATGTTCACCATCTTCACTTGTGGGGGGAACCTCTTCTATTCTCCTGTGTTCGGCGGCCGGGGCTCCTCCTCATCATCACTATGCACCCCCTTGTCCTTGTTTTCGGCATTCAACTTGCTGGCCTGCTTGAACACCCAGCATTCTCTGTTAGTGTGATTGGCTGGCTTATCGGGGGTGCCATGGATTTGACACGAGCGATCGAGTATGCGATCCAAACTGGATGGGCCCGAAGTACTTCTTTTGAATGGCTTTTTCCGCTGACCGGATTTAGAGCCTTTGAATCCGGCATTGACTGCCGTGTTATCGGCATTATCGCCATTGTTGTGGCGCTTGTGTCTGTTACGACATGGTCTGTCGTTGGCATCTTTAGTATCTGGAGTGCCCGGATTCCTTGATGTGTTGTTGCTGCGAGCCAGCCAGCTATCCTCGCCCGCACGAAAGCGGGTCATGAGTGTCGTGAGGGCTGCCATAGACTTCGGCTTCTCCTGGCCAAGGTGCCGGGCGAGCCACTCGTCACGGATGTTATGCTTGAATGTGGCTAAGGCCTCTGCATCCGGACAGTCGACAATTTGGTTTTTCTTAGTTAGGAACCGTGTCTAGAATTGCATGGCCGATTCCCCAGGCTGCTGAGTTATATGGCTCAAGTCATCAGCATCCGGTGGTCACACATAAGTGCCCTGGAAGTTGTCAAGGAATGCATCTTCCAAATCCTCCCAACTGCCGATGGAGTCTGCTGGCAAGCTATTTAGACAATGCCGAGCTGGTCCTTTGAGTTTTAATGGGAGGTACTTGATGGCATGCAGATCATCACCGCGAGCCATGTGGATGTGGAGGAGGAAATCCTCAATCCATACAGCGGGATCTGTTGTACCATCATACAATTCGATATTGACGGGTTTAAAACCCTCCGGGAATTTGTGATCCATAACTTCATCCGTGAAGCATAGGGGGTGTGTGGCGCCTCTGTGCCAGGCTATATCACGACGCAGTTCATATGAGTCTTGCCTGCTGTATTCGGCCCGGCCGGATTTACTTTTAGTGTATCCAGCGTGACGGTCATCATCCCGCGTTAGCGCGCGTCCCCGTGACCCGTATATCGACCTTGCATGTTTTGCCCTGCTTTCCAATATGTCTCGCAGGTCCCGCGTGTTGCCCCGGGCCTTGGTATTTTTGTTTGAGTGGCGGCGGGATGCAGGCTGAACTTCAGGCTGAAACGCCTCTCTAGCTCGGCCACGAGGTGGCCGGTCAGCCGCATCATACACTGGTGATGTAGGTTTTAATGCTTCCTCCTCGTGGTGAGGTAGCAATCTGCGCTTTGGGTAACTCTTGGAGGGGCGCTTGAGTTTGTATTCCTCGGCCGCAAGGACTTCGGTCCATCTGTCTGCTAGCAAATCTTGATCAGCTCGAAGCTGTTGTTGCTTTTTCTTCAAGCTATTTGCTGTGGCTATAAGCCGGCGCTTGAAGCGCTCCTGCTCGACGGGATCCTCAGGCATGATAAATTCTTCGTTGCCAAGGCTCACCTCGTCTTCGGAGAGAGGCATGCAATTGTCCTCCTCCGATTCTCCATCTGTTGCCCGCTCTGGAGGGCTAGCTTGTTCACCCTCCTGCTCTAAATCGTGCTGGAGGGGATTGTTGTCGTCTTCGGCACTATCCGGGGTGTCATTGTCTCTTGTGCCGGTATCACTACTTTTGCTATGGCGGGACTTAGAGCGGCGCCGCTGACGTCAGCGCTTGGGTTGCTTCTTGGAGGGGCCATCCTCCGTTGTCTCGTCGCCATTGCCTTCTTTGGGGGTGTCCACCATGTATATATCATATGATGAGGTGGCGGTCCAGCGCCCTATGGGCGGTGGTTCCTATTCGTCTCCTGCATCGTTGTCCATACCGTCGATGTCTTTGGAGTCGAAGTCGAGCATGTCGGTTAAATCGTCGATAGTGGCTACTAAGTGGGTGGTGGGTGGGCAGCGAATTTCTTCGTCGTCTGCATCCCCTTCTAGCCGGACATAGTTCGGCCAAGGTTCTCCTGACAAGGAGAGAGATCTTAATGAATTTAGCACATCACCGAAAGGCGAGTGCTGAAAGATATCCGGGGAGGTAAACTCCATGATCAGTGCCCAATCAGATTCGATAAGCACGGACACAGGCGGCTCGGAGCCTATGGCCGGGGACGAATCCAATGGTTCGGCCGCACGGCTCTCGCAATGGGTGAACTCAGTATTCGGCTCTATCGCCATTGAGAGTGCGGCCTCCATGGCGGGGTCTATCCACCCGTCCTCGGATGGCGCACTTTGCTCCGGATTGAGGGCCGGAGTAGTTGCAAATGCGATCTCCCAAACACTGTCCGACGGCAGAGTTACGTCATGCTCATCGTGATTGTGCGGCGCACCTGACATGGGCTCGAATCCGTCGAAGAGCAAGTCTCCACGAATGTCGGCAGTGTAGTTTAAGTTTCCGAACCTTACCTGATGGCTAGGGGCGTAGCTCTCGATCTGCTCCAAATGGCCAAGTGAGTTGGCCCGCAGTGCGAAGACGCCGAATACAAAGATCTGTCCGGGGAGGAAAACCTCACCCTGGACCGCATCGTTACCGATGATCGAAGGAGCCATCAAGCCTTACACTGACGGCACAGTGGAACTCTCAATGAAAGCACCAATGTCGGTGTCAAAACCGGCGGATCTCGGGTAGGGTGTCCCGAACTGTGCGTCTAAGGCAGATGGTAACAGGAGGCGGGGGACACGATGTTTACCCAAGTTCGGGCCTTCTTGATGGAGGTAATACCCTACGTCCTGCTTGATTGATATTGATGATATGAGTATTACAAGAGTTGATCTACCACGAGATCGAGAGGCTAAACCCTAGAAGCTAGCCTATGGTATGATTGTTGTTGCCCTATGGACTAAACCCTCCGGTTTATATAGACACCGGAGGGGGCTAGGGTTACACAGAGTCGGTTACAAGGGAGGAGATTTACGTATCCGTATTGCCAAGCTCGCCTTCCATGCCAAGGAGAGTCCCATCCGGACACGGGACGAAGTCTTCAATCTTGTGTCTTCATAGTCCAACAGTCCGGCCAAAGGATATAGTCCGGCTGTCCGGAGACCCCCTAATCCAGGACTCCCTCAGCAGCCCCTTGGTATTTGATGTTGGTTTAGTTGCTAAGAGTAGTAACTCGAAACGGGAGTTGCAGAATGAACAGAGATTAGTTAAGGGTGAAGTGACGATGTGTGTTGGAACTGGTTCCAAGATTGATATGATCATCATCGCACACTCCCTATACTTTCAGGATTAGTATTAAACCTAAATAAATATTATTTGGTGTTTGCGTTGAGCATGAATATGATTTGATCATGTTTATTGCAATACGGTTATTCATTTAAGTTAGAGAATAATTGTTGTTCTGTTTACATGAATAAAACCTTCTATAGTCATACACCCAATGAAAATGGTTCGCTGGATCTCGATTGTAGTGATACACATATTCATAATATTGAAGCCAAAAGATGCAAAGTTAATAATGATAGTGCAACTTATTTGTGGCACTGCCGTTTGGATCATATTGGTGTAAAGCGCATGAAGAAACTCCATGCTGATGGGCTTTTGGAATCACTTGATTATGAATCGGTTGATGCTTGCAAACCATGCCTCATGGGCAAGATGACTAAGACTCCGTTCTCCAGAACAATGGAGCGAGAAACAAACTTGTTGGAAATAATACATACTGATGTATGCGGTCCAATGAGTGTTGAGACTCACGGCGGGTATCATTGTTTTCTGACCTTCATAGATGATTTGAGCAGATATGTGTATATCTACTTGATGAAACATAGGTCTGAAACATTCGAAAAGTTCAAATAATTTCAGAGTGAAGTGGAAAATCATCGTAACAAGAAAATAAAAGTTTCTACGATCTGATCGCAGAGGCGAATATTTGAGTTACGAGTTAGGTCTTGAATTAAAACAATGTGGAATAGTTTCACAAACTCATGCCACCTGGAACACCACAGCGTAATGGTGTGTCCGAACGTCATAACCGTACTTTATTTGATATAGTGCAATCTATGATGTCTCTTACCGATTTACCACTATCGTTTTGGGGTTATGCATTAGAGACAGCTGCATTCACATTAAAAAGGGCATGATCTAAATCCGTTGAGATGACACCGTATGAACTGTGGTTTAGCAAGAAACCTAAGCTGTCGTTTCTTAAAGTTTGAGTTGCAATGCTTATGTGAAAAAGTTTCAACCTGATAAGCTCAAACCCAAATCGGAGAAGTGCGTCTTCATAGGATACCCAAAAGAAAATGTTGGGTACACCTTCTATCACAGATCCGAAGGCAAGATATTCATTGCTGAGAATGGATCCTTTCTAGAGAAGGAGTTTCTCTCGAAAGAAGTGAGTGGGAGGAAAGTAGAACTTGATGAGGTAACTGTACCTGCTCCCTTATTGGAAAGTAGTTCATCACAGAAATCTGTTCTTGTGACTACTACACCAATTAGTGAGGAAGCTAATGATGATGATCATGTAACTTCAGATCAAGTTACTACCGAACCTCGTAGGTAAACTAGAGTGAGATCCGCACCAGAGTGGTACGGTAATCCTGTTCTGGAGGTCATGTTACTTGACCATGACGAACCTACGAACTATGAGGAAGCGATGATGAGCCCAGATTCCACGGAATGGCTTGAGGCCATGAAATCTGAGATGAGATCCATGTATGAGAACAAAGTATGGACTTTGATTGACTTGCCCAATGATCGGTGAGCCATTGAGATTAAATGGATCTTCAAGAGGAAGACGGACGCTGATAGTAGTGTTACTATCTACAAAGCTAGAATTGTCGCAAAAGGTTTTTGACAACTTCAAGGTATTGACTACGATGAGATTTTCTCACTCGTATCCATGCTTAAGTCTGTCCGAATCATGTTAGCAATTGTCGTATTTTATGAAATCTGGCAAATGGATAAACAAAACTGCATTACTTAATGGATTTATTAAAGAAGAGTTGTATATAATGCAACCAGAAGGTTTTGTCAATCCTAAAGGTGCTAACAAAAATATGCAAGCTCCAGCGTTCCATCTATGGACTGGTGCAAGCATCTCGGAGTTGGAATATACGCTTTGATAAGTTGATCAAAGCATATAGTTTTATACAGACTTGCGGTGAAGCCTGTATTTACAAGAAAGTGAATGTGAGCACTACAACATTTCTGATAAGTATATGTGAATGACATATTGTTGATCGGAGATAATGTAGAATTATACTGCAAAGCATAAAGGAGTGTTTGAAAGGAGTTTTTCAAAGAAAGACCTCGGTGAAGCTGCTTACATATTGAGCATCAAGATCTATAGAGATAGATCAAGACGCTTGATAAGTTTTTCAATGAGTGCATACCTTGACAAGATTTTGAAGTAGTTCAAAATGGAACAGTCAAAGAAAGAGTTCTTGCCTGTGTAACAAGGTGTGAAACTGAGTAAGACTCAAAGCCCGACCACGGCAGAAAATAGAAAGAGAATGAAAGTCATTCCCTATGCCTTGGCCATAGGTTCTATAAAATATGCCTTGCTGTGTACCAGATCTATTGTATACCCTACACTGTTTTTGGCAAGGGAGTACAATAGTGATCTAGGAGTAGATCACTGGACAATGGTCAAAATTATCCTTAGTGGAATAAGGATATGTTTCTCAATTATGGAGGTGACAAAAAGGTTCGTCGTAAAGGGTTACGTCAATGCAAATTTTGACACTGATCCAGATGACTCTAAATTCAATCTGGATACATATTGAAAGTGGGAGCAATTAGCTAGAGTATCTCCGTGCAGAGCATTGTTGACATAGAAATTTGCAAAATACTTACGGATCTGAATGTGGCAGACCCGTTGACTAAACTTCTCTCACAAGCAAAACATGATCACACCTTAGTACTCTTTGGGTATTAATCACATGGCGATGTGAACTAGATTATTGACTCTAGTAAACCCCTTGGGTGTTGGTCACATGTCGATGTGAACTATGGGTGTTAATCACATGGTGATGTGAACTATTGGTATTAAATCACATGGCGATGTGAACTAGATTATTGACTCTAGTGCAAGTGGGAGACTGAAGGAAATATGCCCTACAGGCAATAATAAAGTTATTATTTATTTCCTTATATCATGATAAATGTTTATTATTCATGCTATAATTGTATTAACCGGAAACATAATACATGTGTGAATACATAGACAAACAGAGTGTCACTAGTATGCCTCTACTTGACTAGCTCGTTGATCAAAGATGGTTATGTTTCCTAACCATAGACATGAGTTGTAATTTGATTAACGGGATCACATCATTAGGAGAATGATGTGATTGACTTGACCCATTCTGTTAGCTTAGCACTTGATCGTTTAGTTTGTTGCTATTGCTTTCTTCATGACTTATACATGTTCCTATGACTATGAGATTATGCAACTCCCGTTTACCGGAGGAACACTTTGTGTCCTGATGACCCACAAGTATAGGGGATCTATCGTAGTCCTTTCGATAAGTAAGAGTGTCGAACCCAACGAGGAGCAGAAGGAAATGATAAGCCGTTTCCAGCAAGGTATTCTCTGCAAGTACTGAAATAAGTGGTAACCGATAGTTTTGTGATAAGATAATTTGTAACGAGCAACAAGTAACAAAAGTAAATAAAGTGCAGCAAGGTGGCCCAATCCTTTTTGTAGCAAAGGACAAGCCTGGACAAACTCTTATATAAGGAAAAGCGCTCCCGAGGACACATGGGAATATCGTCAAGCTAGTTTTCATCACGTTCATATGATTCGTGTTCGGTACTTTGATAACTTGACATGTGGGTGGACCGGTGCTTGGGTGCTATTCTTACTTGAACAAGCATCCCACTTATGATTAACCTCTATTGCAAGCATCCGCAACTACAACAAAAGTATTAAGGTAAACCTAACCATAGCATGAAACATATGGATCCAAATCAGCCCCTTACGAAGCAACGCATAAACTAGGGTTTAAGCTTCTGTCACTCTAGCAACCCATCATCTACTTATTACTTCCCAATGCCTTCCTCTAGGCCAAATAATGGTGAAGTGTTATGTAGTCGATGTTCACATAACACCACTAGAGGCTAGACAACATACATCTCATCAAAATATCGAACGAATACCAGATTCACATGACTACTAATAGCAAGACTTCTCCCTTGTCCTCAGGAACAAACGTAACTACTCACAAAACATATTCATGTTCATAATCAGAGGGGTAATAATATGCATAAAGGATCTGAACATATGATCTTCCACCAATTAAACCAACTAGCATCAACTACAAGGAGTAAATAACACTACTAGCACCAATCCCGGACTTGGAGACAAGAATTGGATACAAGAGATGAACTAGGGTTTTGAGATGAGATGGTGCTGATGAAGATGTTGATGGAGATTGCCCTCTCCCGATGAGAGGAGCGTTGGTGATGGCGATGGCAATGATTTCCCCCTCTGGGAGAGAAGTTTCCCCGGCAGAACAGCTCTGTCAGAGCCCTAGATTGGTTCCGCCAAGGTTCCGCCTCGTGGCGGCAGAGTTTCATCCCGAAAGGTTGCTTCTGGTTTTTTTCTTGACGAAAGACTTCATATAGCAGAAGATGGTCATCGGAGAGCCACCAAGGGGCCCACGAGGTAGGGGGCGCGCCCTAGTGGGGGGCACCCCCCACCCTCGTGGACAGGGTGTGGCCCCCTGGTCTTCATCTTTGGCAAGGATTTTTCATTATTTATTATAAGGTATTCCGTGGAGTTTCAGAACTTTTGGAGTTGTGCAGAATAGGTCTCTAATATTTGCTCCTTTTCCAGCCTAGAATTCCGGCTGCCGGCATTCTCCCTCCTTATGTAAACCTTATAAAACAAGAGAGAATAGCCATAAGTATTGTGACATAATGTGAAATAACAGTCCATAATGCAATAAATATCGATATAAAAGCATGATGCAAAATGGACGTATCATGTGCTACCAAACGTCACAACGTAACTGGGTGATTATAGAGGTGCTCTACAGGTGTCTCCTAAGGTACTTGTTGGGTTGGCGTATTTCGAGATTAGGATTTGTCACTCTGATTGTCGAAGAGGTATCTCTGGGCCCACTTGGTAATGCACATCACTTAAGCCTTGCAAGCATTGCAACTAATGAGTTAGTTGTGGAATGATGTATTACGGAACGAGTAAAGAGACTTGCCGGTAACGAGATTGAACTAGGTATTGAGATACCGACGATCGAATCTTGGGCAAGTAACATACCGATGACAAAGGGAACAACGTATGTTGTTATGCGGTCTGACCGATAAAGATCTTCGTAGAATATGTGGGAGCCAATATGAGCATCCAGGTTCCGCTATTGGCTATTGATCGGAGACGTGTCTCGGTCATGTCTACATAGTTCTCGAACCCGTAGGGTCCGCATGCTTAAAGTTTCGATGACGGTTATATTATGAGTTTATGAGTTTTGATGTCCCGAAGGTTGTTCGAAGTCCCGGATGTGATCACAGACATGACGAGGAGTCTCGAAATGGTCGAGACATGAAGATTGATATATTTGAAGCCTATATTTGGATATCGGAAGTGTTCCGGATGAAATCGGGATTTTACCGGAGTACCGAGGGGTTACCGGAACCCCTCGGGGGATTAATGGGCCATAGTTGGCCTTTGTGGAGAAGAGGAGAGGCGGCCAGGGCAGGGTCGCGCGCCCCTCCCCCTAGTCCGAATAGGACAAGGAGAGGGGGCGGCGCCCCCCCTTTCCTTCCTCTCTCCCCCTCCTCTTTCCCCCTCCACTCCTAATCCAACAAGGAAAAGGAAGGAAGTCCTACTCCCGGTGGGAGTAGGACTCCTCCTGGCGCGCCCCCTCCTGGCCGGCCACACCTCCCCCCTTGCTCCTTTATATACGGGGGCAGGGGCACCCTAGAGACACAACAATTGATCGTTTGATCTTTTAGCCGTGTGCAGTGCCCCCTCCACCATAGTCCACCTTAATAATACTGTAGCAGTGCTTAGGCGAAGACCTGCGTCGGTAGAACATCATCATCGTCACCACACCGTCGTGCTAACAAAACTCTCCCTCAACACTCGGCTGTATCGAAGTTCGAGGGATGTCATCGGGCTGAACGTGTGCTGAACTCGGAGGTGCCGTGCGTTCGGTACTTGATCGGTCGGATCGTGAAGACGTACAACTACATCAACCGCGTTGTGCTAACGCTTCCGCTTTCGGTCTACGAGGGTACGTGGACAACACTCTCCCCTCTCGTTGCTATGCATCACCATGATCTTGCGTGTGCGTAGGATTTTTTTTTTAAATTACTATGTTCCCCAACACCCTACTTTCCCGATCATGTGTATCAACTCGATAAGGCACTCTATGGCCTTAAACAAGCCCCACGTGTGTGGTATGACCACCTTACCGAGTTGTTACAAGACCGTGGTTTTGAAGTTGGGCTAATCGACCCCACTCTTTTTACTAAGAAGGTCAAAGGGGAGTTGTTTGTGTGCCAATTATATGTTGATGATATTATCTTTGGTTCCCCTAACAAAGCTTTCAATGAGGAATTTGCTGCTCTCATGACCTCAAAGTTCGAGATGTCTTCCATGGGAGAGTTGAAGTTCTTTCTCGGGTTCGAAGTGAGGCAAAGAAGAGAAGGAACCTTCATCAACCAAGCCAAATACACTCAAGACATGCTCAAGAGATTCAAGCTAAGTGATGTCAAGCCAACGTCCACTCCTATGCCCATCAAATGCCAACTTGACATAGATCCCAATGGTAAAGCGGTGGATCAAAAGGTATATCGCTCCATGATTGGCTCTTTGCTTTACCTTTGTGCATCTAGACCGGATATCATGTTGAGTGTGTGAATTTATGCACAGTTTCAAGCTGCACCTAAGGAAAGTCACTTCGTGGCGGTCAAGCGAATCTTTCGATATTTGTCTCATACCCCAAACTTTGGCCTATGGTACCCAAGAGGAGAAAACTTCAAGCTTGTAGGTTATTCAGACTCGGATTGGGCGGGAGACAAAGTGGATAGGAAGTCCACTTCCGGAGGGTGCCAATTTCTCGATTTCTCTTTGGTGAGTTGGTCTTCCAAGAAGCAAAGTTGTGTGTCTCTCTCGTCCACCGAAGCGGAGTATGTGGCGGCCGGTAATTGTTGTGCACAACTCTTATGGATGAGGCAAACTTTAGAGGATTACGGTGTCATTTGTGACAAAGTGCCTCTTTGGTGTGACAATGAAAGTGCAATCAAGATTTCTCTCAACCCGGTGCAACACTTCAAGACAAAGCATATTGAGATCCGGTATCACTTCATCCGGGATCATATTAGGCGAGGAGAGATCGAGCTCAACTATGTCAACACTCTTGATAACCTTGCAGACATCTTCACGAAGCCCTTGGATGAAGCAAGATTTCGCGAGTTAAGGCATGAGCTAAATATCATTGATTCGAGCAATGTTGCTTGAACCCATGCACACCCCACCATACTCAACTTGTTATCTTGTTTAGGTGTAGGCATGGACATAGGGGGAGTGTTGTTCTCTCAATGAACTCTCCCTCCCCCCATTATGCATAAATTGATCAACTTTTTTACATTAGCCATTTTTTATGGCACTTGTGCTTCAAAGACGAGTTTTGGTCATGGGCCCAAGGATAATTCTTCGCGGTGCCATACCAATTGACTCAAACATAGGTGGCTCCGGCCACCGCCCTCTCCTTGGAGAGGTTCTCGTGGTTGGTCCTTGTTGTCTCTTGCCTTTCTTTCTTTCTCCGTGCTGAGCGTGTTCTTGCAGTGTCTTGTTCGCTTGTCGTTTTTTCTCTCGTAGCCCCTTCCTTGTGTTTGAAACTTGCATCGTTTTGAGCTCACGGTACTGCCGCGGCCTGCCATGGTACCACCGCTTGTGGAGAGTGCGGTACTTCCGCACCCAGTGCGACAGTAATTTTTACCACCGCCTGGGGGAGCGGTACTACCGCTTTGGTGCGGCACTTCCGCCCGAGCGGTACTACCACGATGAGATGCGGTACTACCGCGCTGCCGAGGGCGCGTGGGGTTAAGACCCAGGCAGGGGGAGTTCCAACTCCCCCATACCCATTTGTCTTTCTCTCTCCCCACTGTCTCTCTCTCCTGCTCAAGAACGGCGCCGGAGAGCCTCGCCGGATCTTCGTCCCTGGCTGCTCTCCTCGGATTCCGACCGGTGGGATCGTTCCCCACCACTTCCTCTTGCCATGGATCAAGGTCTCTCCCCAAATCCCTCTCTTTTTTGTTTGTGCTTTCGCTTCTAGGTTTTGGGGAGATGCGTGTTGATTCTTGAGATTTTAGGCCAAATCTTTGCAAGAGTAGGATGTAGGAGAGTAGTGATGCATAGAAAGTGTACTTGATATGTTGTCCCATGGTAGTTTTGATCAACCGTAGTACTGCCTCGTTGTCGCGGTTGTTTTTAGATTCATTTGTTCGGATCTGATGCCGTGCGGTACTACCGCCTAGCAGGTGCGGTACTACTGCTCGTACGGTACTACCACTCCTCAGGCGTGGTACTACCGCACGGGCCGCGGTACTAAAGCTCTAGTGCCGCTCCGAGCCCCGGTACTACTGCGCCGACGCGTGGTACTACCGTGACTAGGAGCGGCACTAATTTTTTAGTACCGCGTGACCAGGCTGTACTACCGCTGCTGTCAAACCTTCTTCATGGAAATTACCATATGCATTTTCTACTGGTTTCTTGTGTTTTGACGTGGTCTTTGTTTTGACCCATCTCGCTTATCGTGTGTGTTTGTGTTTTGTGTGTGTCTCAGGTGGTGGCTCCGGTGTCCCTGCTCGTCGTTCCAATCCAAGCCGAGACATGGGTTCCAAGCGTCTGCGCAACCAAGAGGATGTTCCACAGGGCTCCAATGCCCCCAAGCGCAATGTCAAGACCACTGCTAGCAAGGTCAAGGAACCAACAAGGGACATGGATGAGATACCTCTTGCTGAGTTTGTCTCTCTCGGGAAGATCAAGCCCTATGTGCATCCTCGTGCAAACTTCATAGGGAATGAACTGTTTTGGACCAAGCAGCAGAATCGCATTTACTTGGATGTGATCAAGGCCAAGCAGAATCTGTATGTGGATGTGCACTGGATCGACATGCATCACATGAGGGAGGATAAGCATCGTCACTACTTTGGTGATGCCTTGGACCTTGTGGAGCAGTTTGCCATTGAGGATGTGATCTCTTTTCATCTGGACTATGACCCCGAGCTGGTGGCCCAGTTCTTTGCCTCGGTCCACTTCCACTCTGGGGAGGATCGGAGGATGACCTGGATGACCAATGGACGTCAGTTGACTGCTACTTGGAAGGAGTTCATGGATTTGCTCAGAGTGCCTGATGAGGGGCTCCACACGCCGGTTGGTGTTCGCCCTCATGCCAACGCCGAGTCAGCTAACAAGGACAAGCTTATGTCGTTCTATGTTGAGAAGAAACTAGCCAGTGGCAAGTCGACGTGGGTGCTCAACCCGTTCCTTGACATCATGCACCGGATCTTCCGCCACTCCCTCTTTCCTCGCATTGGGGACAAGGACAAGGTGCATGCCTTTCTTGTGGACATGTTGCTCATTTGTGAGGAGGCCCGAGTTTCTCAGACTCAACCACTTGATGTCTCACATATCATGTGGTGTGAGCTTCGGTTCGCGGTTTTCACCCGCAAGGTACCCATCTATGGTCCATATTTGTTCATCCTGATCTCAAAGACTTGCAAGAAGATCTATCCCAATGAGGAGTTTCTGGCCCCTGACTGGATCCGTCATGACTCCATCAGACTCCACATCAAGCCCCACTGGGCTAACACTACTACTCGTGCCGAGGCTGAGGCTGCTAAGAGGGCAGCTGATGAGGAGGATATTAAGGAGGAGAGTGCGGCTGAGGACAGCTCTGCGGGATATGCACCTCCTTCCACTGAGCCCTCATGGGCGAAGAAGCTGAAGGCCAAGATGAAGGCCTTGTTCTGCATGCAGGCCAAGGGGCAGTATCGGACTCACGTGGCCTCCAAGGAGAGTTGCCGCCGCGACAAGAAGATCATGAGGGTGTTTGGAGAGGATGTTTCTGGCGGCTCTGAGGAGCACATCACTCCAGAGGCTGAATGGATGGCAAAACAAGGCTACCGGTGGACTGATTCTGAGGAGGAGCACATTCCCGCTGCCGAGTCTGACGAGGAGCGTGCGAGCGACTACTCCGCTTGAGCCACCACTTGTGTTGTAGGTGTCCTCTCTATCTTTTTGGTGTCTCGATGCCAAAGGGGGAGAGAGAGTAGGGATTTTCCGTGTCGTGTCGTGTTTGCTTCGTTTGTGTTTTGTTGAACCGTGTTTGCTTTGGTTTGGTTTAAGTTTATTTGAGCATGTGAGACTTATCTATCATTGGTGTAAGACATATGCACTCTATCTATCATGCTACTTAGTTCTTGCTCATGATATATTGTGCTACTTAGTTCTTGCTCTTATCTACTATCATGCTTAGTGTTAGCATTGTTATTGCAAGATATGCCATGTCTATAAAATATAGGGGGAGTGTTGATCATAGTATGTGTGCCGTGCAGTCCAAAGCACTCATCTAACTAGCACACATCTATGGGGGCTCGTCTATATTTTAGAGATGTATGGCTTGCTCATGTTCTATTCTTTCTCCCTTGTGCACATCCCGTATTGTCATCAATCCACCAAAAAGGGGGAGATTGTAAGGGCATATTTATCCCTAAGGTGTTTTGGTGATTGATGACAATGCATGTGTGGACTAATCATGTGTCTCGAGTATTTTAGATATTTCATGACTAGGCACGAGACAGTTAGGAGCCCCTCGAAGATTATTAAAGACGGTGTTTTTCTACGTTCCTTTTTCGGTGGATTTGAGTCGTAGGAAAGCCGTACTATTAAGAGGGGGTTCGCTTTGGAAAGGTTTGGGTGGAATCATCACGTACATGTTTACTCCTCTTTGCACCGCCTTTCCTTTAGCACCTTGGAGCATCCTTCGTTTCTTCTTGTTTGTGCAAAAAGAAGTCTTCCTATCTGGTGCTGTTCTGAGGCTTGCAGTAGTACTGCTCTTCGGAGCGGTAGTACCGCAGGCCACTGCGATAGTACCGCATGCCTTTGCAGTAGTACCGCAGGTGGTCACGGTAGTACCGCTCCTTGGGAGCCGTAGTACCGTGAGCCCTGGTCCGGCACATCACCAGTAGCGGAAGTAGGAGCGGATGTAATTTTTTACATCCGCTCCCCGCGCGGTAGTACCGCGTGCCTTCAGCGGTAGTACCGTGTCGGACTTTTTGCACTATTTGGTATTCAGCGGAACTAGCCACGGACGTTTTTATGTCCACGGCCTTCCCAGGCTGGTCCACCCCTGCCTTGTGGTAGTACCGCTTATCGCAGGCTGGTTAAGTGGATAACGGTTGGATTTCTCTCTCCACTATATAAGGGGTGTCTTCTTCTCCGTGTTGACTACCTCTCCCAACCCTAAGCTCCATTGTTGCTCCAAGCTCCATTTTCGCCCGATCTCTCTCCCTAGCCAATCAAACTTGTTGATTTTCTAGGGATTGGTTGAGAAGGCCTCGATCTACACTTCCACCAAGAGAAATTCGATTCCCCCCACTAATCCCTTGCGGATCTTGTTACTCTTGGGTGTTTGAGCACCCTAGACGGTTGAGGTCACCGCGGAGCCATATTTCACTGTGGTGAAGCTTCGTGGTGGTGTTGGGAGCCTCTGATTAAGTTGTGGAGATTGCCCCAACCTTGTTTGTAAAGGTCTGGTCGCCGCCTCCAAGGGCACCAATAGTGGAATCACGGCATCTCGCATTGTGTGAGGGCGTGAGGAGAATACGGTGGCCCTAGTGACTTCTTGGGGAGCATTGTGCCTCCACACCGCTCCAACGAAGATGTACTTCCCCTCAAAAGGAAGGAACTTCGGTAACACATCCTCGTCTCCACCGGCTCCACTCTTGGTTATCTCGTACCTTTACTTGTGCAAGCTTATTTGTGTTATTTCCCTTGCTTGCTTGTGTGCTTGTCGTTGTTGCATCATATAGGTTGCTCACATAGTTGCATGTCTAGACAACCTACTTTGATGCAAAGTTTAATTTGGTAAAGAAAAGTTAAAAATTGTTAGTTGCCTATTCACCCCCCTCTAGTCAACTATATCGATCATTTAAATCACGTCGGCTGATTGTTTGATCCCGTGCCCCTCCTCTGACAGAGATTGGACACATAGCTAGTTGGTTTACTTCTTTTTTATTCATCATCTAAGAGGAATGCCAATCAATTAACACATCTTTGTGCAAAGTTAGCATGCACATTGATGGTGAAGTGTTGTTGGCTGAATTCAGTTCCCTACTTTTCCGGTTAGCAGCCTGTTGGCTGCCCTCTCTATTTATAAAACTTTCCACATTCCATGCAAAAAATAGTTGAGGTTTGCCGGTGAGCATATTTTTTGTCGAAAAGCAGGCTCACTGGTGCCTGGGATCCGAAAGCAATTTCCAGTTAGGAATTTGTTGATCCATAATAACATATGGGTAGAACTTCCCCTAAAAGTGGTTATACATGGTGTCCATATAATTTAGGCGAGGTTTGCAAGTGGGCATCTCCAATAAGTCCCCTTAAAAACTCCACCTGTGAGTGGTTTTTGGCGGGCGGGTGATGGCGGCTTACAATGGACGGCGGTGGTCGCGACACGGTGGGTATGGCGATGATGTGCTAGCGTGGCACTTTTAGGGGGAAGGTTTATGAGAAGATCTTTTCCATGGCGGCAGTGTGCTGACGTGGCTCTTTTAGGGGAAGGTTTATTAGAAGATCTTTTCCCTATAGATAGAGGAGAAGTTAGGCTGATTATACGAGGAACCCTAGAAAAATTCGCATTTACAGGATTTGTGGGACAAGTTTTTTGGGCACAACTCACCCTAAACCAGGAAAGGGGACTTGTTGAAGATGCTCTTAGCTACTAAGAGCAACTCTAGTAGACCCCGCAAAAATACGACCCGCAAAACGCGTTTGCGGGTTCACAAAAATCGCTTTTGCGGGTCAAAAACATACGCATCCGAGAAGAACTCGTATCTAAACCTACATAATTTGAAAAACTTCTTTCGCGGGAGAAATTGCGCAAACACAGTTCATCACACATACTACATTGTTCATCGCATACTACATAGTTCATCAAACTACAAGCATAGTTATACTACATACTACGTTAAACTAGTACTAGGGGGTAACGGCGGTGAGGTCGCGGCAACCGGACGACGCCGTGGAGGAGCCGGACGCTCACTTGTCCTCGCCGGAGCTGCAGATCGATGAACTTCTCCGCCTGCTCCGCGCGGATGCGGCGCCACTCCTCGGCCTTCTCCTTGGCGGCGAGGTTGGCGGCGACTGCCTGCCGCCACTCGAGGGCTTCGAGCTCCTCGGCGTGGCGTTGGCGCTCCTCCTCCTCGCGCACGCTCCGCTCGGCGATGGTGGTGGCGACGGCGTCGAACTCCGTGACGAAGTCCTCGGGCCCGACGACTCCGCGGCGGCCGAGCGGAGCGGGGTCCTCGGGCTCCTCCTTCACCGGCACGAAAGGGAACGACGCCGGCGGCTCCGGCTCCTCCTCCTCGTCCGACCACTCCCTCTTCACGGGGAGGAAGCCCGCGGCGGCGGAGGAGGATCCGACGTACGAAGACCGCACGGAGGAGAACGACGCGCGCCGGCGGTCGCACCCCACCGTCTCGCGGCGGTCGAAGCTCGCCGATGGCGAAAGCCCGCGGTTCGTCCACCTCCGCGCGCCGCACTTCCTCGCGTCGTCGGACCGGACGCGCCGCTCGCGCTCCGGGTCCCTCTCACGGCCGGATCGGCTGCCGGAGCCGCGTCCGGAGCTCCACATTCGCCTCCACATGGCGGCTGGAGGCGGGGCGGAGGGTCGCCAGCGGCGAGAAATTGGGAGAGGAGAAAGGGGAATTGGGTGGCTCGCGGCGGCGGGGGATAGGGTTTGGACCCGCAAAAGGGTCACGGAACCGCACTTATAGTGCTCGGGGCATGCGGTTTGCGGGCTGCAGCAAAAGTTTTTATGGGCCGGGCGAGTATGCGGGCTCTGTTCTGACCGCAAAATTGGCCCGAGCCCGCATACTCGCCGGAATTTTTGCGGGCCGAGCGTTATGCGGGGTCTGCTAGAGATGCTCTGAGAGGGCAGCCCGGTGCATATAGCTCCCACTTGAGCAGAGTCAAGGAAAGGGTCCAAGCACCTTGGGTCTTTTGTACGCAACCTTCTTCTGCGTTTTTACAAGAGGCTGTTTTCTGCATTTTTACAAGAGGTTGTTTTCTGGACTCGAATCCGTGACCTCACAGCAGCAAAGCAAACGTGATGGCATGCTTTGTCTAATGCAATGAGTTTCTGTGTGATATGAAAGTTTCATGGAGATGGGCCCGTTTGAAAGGGACTCAATTTATTGTTCCTAAAGAATTGAAAAGGTAGCATTTCAGGTTTTTACTCTTCAGAATTCCTTCCGCATAATGTGCTACTACTTCCCTAGTAGACTAGTAGAAGCTCAACCTCGATAGCAAAAAAAAAAACGCTGCAAGACCTAAAAACCCCGCCAGAAAACAGCTTGCTTTGCTTGTGTTCACAGTATTACAGGATAAGCAAACCAGTTAGAGCTGCTGTTGATGTTTCGACACACACACACACACACACACACACACAAACAACATTTCCTTTTTCCGGAAGGTTGAAACTACACGGACACCGCACAGCCTACTTCTAGACGGCTGAGGGAAGACAATCTTCCCCTACCTGCAATTCACAAGAGAGACTATTATTGTTGTGAATTGCAGCAACTAAACTGGATCATATCCCCATCATGTGATCCAGGCCTGGCTGGGGAGGCACCCCCATGCCAGGTCCTCCCATGCCGCCCACTGTCACGTTATGCAGCAGTTGCTGGAGCCAGCGCCTTGTCGCCGGGTCATCCTTCGTTTCAGATATATAAGCACGATTAGTATCTAGTCGGTAACTTTGTTCCATTTGATTTGAATTCATGAATGAATTGGTAACGACAGATATGTTAGCATGACTCACCCTAAGAGAGATGTTGAATGTCCCATCTTTCAGCATGTCAGGGAGGCAATTATGCAGTGCAACACAGGCCCTGCGGGGAAAGACAAAAATTAGCACATGGGAAGATAGATGTAAAATCATTTGGTGCCATATGAATGACAGCACAAACCTGGGGTTATCTGACAGCCTGAGGTAACATCGGATAATGTGCTTGAGCAACCTTGTGGAAGGCTGATCAGCAAGTGAAATTACCATATTTCCTAAAACGCTGCCCACAGCATAGAAACGCTCAGGGGTGGCACACACGTAACGCAGTCCAATATCATCCAGCAGAATCTTCTGAACAATGAAGGTAGCAACCTGCTTATGCATATTTGACTAAATTAGTGAAATTGGAATGACAGCTATACATTTATCTCATTATCTGTATAAGACCCTGTTTGGCCTAGCCTCAACTTGTGTATTCCAACCAAAGAAATCGTAAGCACCTCAAAATATTCAGCTCCTGTGGGTTATACAGGAAAGATGTTGCAAAAATGTTGGCATATTTTTGTGTCCACAAAGTTTTTGATCTTCCAGTCCAAGTGATAACTGATAATAGTAACGTGATAAAATTAGCAGCATAGGTCAATTACTGAATTGCCAAAGCCAAACAGCTTTTGAGGTTTCTCGCATAATACGCCTTTTATAAGTCCATAAACTGTGAAGTGGTTTTTATGTTATTACCAGAGAGAAGCCTGGCGTGGCATAGAAGGCTATAGATAATCACAAACATGTTAACAGACAAGTAAATTCTTAATATAGCGTTCCACATGAACTTCAGACAGCAAAATATAATTTTTGAAAAGAAGAAGCAATTTGATCTTTTCTAGGACTAAACAGAAAAGAAAGATTGTTTTACTTTAGACGAGGATTGAGATGGTTAGATACATACGGTTTTTGACAGTTCACTGCCCATCTCCATGGTACGCAAGCACAGAGGAATTATTTCAGTTTGCAGCAGAAAGCCGATAACTTCAGTATCATCAACCTGCATTTTTAATAATAAGGTAAAGAAGCTTCTCCCAAAGGCAAAAATAAAACGTTTGGTATTTGGAAACACATGCAGTATTCAAAAAAAGAAAGAAGAAAACATTAGATAGAACATTTGCTTGTTATAAGCTACTCAATTGTTTATGTCTTCGTTACACAACAAAGTAACAAGGATGTATCCCTAGTGACCTTATTAGATTCATCGTTCATGCCAGGGTATTGGAATAAAAACAACATGAAGCTTCATTGGTTGTAGAATTTGTAGTATATAACATTGCAGAGTTAGATGCATCATACAAAATTGGTTAGTTCATGTAAAATTGTACAAAAAATACCTTAACAAGAGCACCGATGACACCCAAGCTTGTAAGCCGCAAGTACTCAAAAGGCCTTGTCTTGCTGAATGTATTCAGGAACGGGTACAAGAACAGGGGCACATGAGCTGAAAGGAACAAATGGAGGACAGAGAGAAGAAAATGAATCGCTAACAACAACAATATCAAAAGCCGAATGGCTCTTTTGTCATATCAAGCTACCAGGAATCAGGATATGTGAGATACAATGCAAATGGCTGAATTCGTTACCATGTAAGAAAGGGATTCTGGTATCAGGGTGAGATGCAACACACTGCAATTATTGTAATACAAACACACAAAATTAGACAATAAAGATACGCAATAATAAATCTAATAACATGGGAACCTTCAAGCAATTTTGCGAATGTAATCACCCCCTTTTTATTTGGAGCTGTACCTGAAGAAGTGCAAGTGCGTTGCAGACTCGGTTTGATGCGCCTGCCGACAAAACTGGGGGTGAAAGTGCAGGGTAGATCGACACAATTTCCTGAGTTTGTTTCCAAGTTGTCAAATACACCAAGTGAGCAAGGCAGGGTCAAACTTTGACAAGTTGCATCGAAAAAAACAGCAAGTGCCGACTTGAAAACACGAATAGAATAGTGACTGCTTCCACAGTTCGACAACATAAACACAGCATAAGGTACATAGCTCCCGGCTCTTTTATGTAATTTTGAAGCATGAAAACCATAAACATAGAAGATAGATGAATTACGCATACCTGAAGCAGTGCAGCAATTGTGCCAAAAGAGTGCCAGAGAAGCGGGGCCAGGTCTTGAAATATCTCTCGTTTCTGAAACGAGTACAATTGGTTACCGATTTACTTTGGCCTTACAAAACACCTTATATAGCATGCTAATGACTGAAGAACACGCAGTATGCAATTGTTCAGTTCATGGCAACCCAAAATTAAGCTACAATCGCTCTCTTCATGGTAACTTAAAATCACAAATCACACAACCCGTCCTCGTGACGAGGCGCTAGAACCCTGGAAGTAGAAGAGCACGCGACGGACCTTCGACAGCTCGAGGAGGGCGTTCTCGCGCAGCTCGCGGTCGCAGAGGTCGAGCACCAGCTGCTCCGCCGACGCCATCTTCCTGGGCTCCTGCGCCGCCGAGGCAGCACCTCCACCGATCGAGGAGGGAGACGGCGGCGAGGCCCCTGCGAAGGAGGAGGGCTCGGGGACGGAAGGCTGCAGGTTCGCCATTACTGCACAAAAGCGGCGGAGCACAGTCACTAATTTCTCCAGACAGAAAAGACAACAGCCGCAACCAATCGAGTCGCCATTCTGCGCGGATCGCACGCAGCGGCCCAGCGCGTGCCCCCACGCCGCCGGCCACCGCAAGCACGGGACGGATCGAGGAGTTCGCAGAACCAGCGCAGGTTTGGGAGATTACCGAACGAATCAGTTCGATCGACTTCGGGACGAATCCGCTCCACCAGACCCTATCGCGCGGAGAGGGAGGAAGAGGGGGGAGACAGCAGCGGCGGCCGCCTCGCCGCGCCGGTGACCGGGGGGGGGGGGGGGGGGGGGGAAGGAAGAGAGACCACGGCGAGGGGATCTCTCTCTCTCTCTCTCTCTCTCTCTGGGTTATGTCTGCAGCACGGAGGACGGTCGGAGCAGGCATTAAGATCGGACGGCCCAGGTCCGCGGCTAACACACCATCAACGGCCTGATCTGCCCAGAACCCCGAGGCGGGCCCCGCCGCGAGTAGTAATCGATCATAGATGGGCCTCCTATGGACCTCGGTGACGGGCCGGCCCGGGAGACGGGTGGAGAGGCCCGGAAGGGCTGCGCATTCCGCAGCGGCGCCCAGCGCTATAAGAAAGAATGCACCCCTAGGGTTTGCGCCCCGCCGCCAACTCCTCTCAGAGCCTCGCACCCGCATCTCCGCGCTCCGCCGCCGCCTCCGAGCCGCTCGAAGCCCACCTCGCAGCCATGGCGGAGCAGGTAAAGGCTCTCCTCCTCCTCCCCGTGTAGCGCTCTACCTCTGCTCCCCCCGTTCGCTTGCCGTCGCCGGATGCTCGGGATGTGTGATGCGGCGCCTTCGTGCTTTTCGGCCATGTATGCTTAGATCCGTTCGTGTAGAAGCTTGTGCGTTCGTTGCGAATCGAGTGGTAGCGTGGTGTGTCTTGCAGTAGCGAATTCGTAGTCTTTTGCTGTCAGACGAACTTGCCGTCGTTTCGATGTATTGGTTGTGCGATAGGTTACTTTTAACTCCCAGTTCATCCAT
This sequence comes from Triticum urartu, assembly GCF_003073215.2. Lineage (NCBI taxonomy): Eukaryota > Viridiplantae > Streptophyta > Magnoliopsida > Poales > Poaceae > Triticum > Triticum urartu. The sequence goes on along the minus strand of NC_053023.1, from coordinate 656,554,849 downwards.
TGATTTCTGCTGTCTCGGCGTAGTTGTTAGCAGCTTATGCTAAATGACTTGTGTGTTGTGACTAAATCCTTATGTTCCACTGGTACTTTGTGCTATTCTCTGATCATTTGAACCCGATAGGATCTTGGTGTCCATTGTTCTATTGTTCATTTTGAGTTTGCCAAGCACTGAGTGAAGTATAGATTGTTTTTCTAGTTTGTTCTATTCCTGTGTACAATATGTCATAATTTGTTGCTGTAATTGTTCTAATGGTAGTTTAAACTTGATATGTTGTGCAGACCGAGAAGTCTTTCCTCAAGCAGCCAAAGGTTTTCCTCAGGTGAGGAGTTTGATTACCTTTCTTGTGTGCTGTTGTTGTTTAGCAATGTTCATATCTTTTATTGATCCCATGTAATGCCTGTACCCTAACAATGTTTTCTGTTCAATTTAGCACCAAAAAGGCCGACAAGGCAAAGAGGCCCGGCAAGGCTGGCAACCGCTTCTGGAAGAGTGTTGGCCTTGGTTTCAAGACCCCAAGGGAGGCGATTGATGGTAAACTATAGTGGGCCAATCCGTCTATTTTAGCACTGTTTGATACTTGAGTAGGTGATGCTAGTCTTGATGAATGCAAGTATGTGTGCCTAAGATCATACTTAAGTACATTTCTCCTGGCTTTGCTGGCCTAGTCTACACAAAGAATTGAAGCTAGTAAATTCTAGATCCACAGCCCATTTTCTTTTGGTCATGTGGAAACAATTGAGCCATGAATTGTACCATGTACTGTTTCTTGATGTTCTGTTGCTAGTGTCTGGCTAGTACTGTGGTTGACATAAATCATGAATAGTTAATTGTGCCTTATTTTCTGTTAAGCTTGCGACGGTGTATTAATTCCTATTCATTTCCAGGTACCTACATTGACAAGAAGTGCCCATTCACTGGAACTGTTGCCATCAGGGGCAGAATCATAGCTGGGACCTGCCACAGTGCCAAGATGAACAGGACCATCATTGTTCGCAGGAACTACCTTCATTTTGTCAAGAAGTATCAGAGGCAAGTAAACCCATTGATGATTCTGAAATAACATAATGCATTGCTTCTTCCCTGTGGCATTTCTAACTCAAATCAATTGTGCTCCTTGCAGGTATGAGAAGAGGCACTCCAACATCCCAGCTCACATCTCCCCCTGCTTCCGTGTCAAGGAAGGCGACCATGTCATCATTGGCCAGTGCAGGTAATACTCATTACTCTTGCATGACTATCAACTTGAGAATGCTAGCCTGGTTGTTCTAGTATGTTCACCCTTGTGCAGTTATGTTACTGTTACATACATGCTGTGATATTCCACTTCATCATTATATAGTTGATGTATTGATTACTGCAGAAAGCTTATTTTCTTTTGTGCTGAAGTATATTGCTTGTGTCTGAAACAGGCCCCTGTCGAAAACTGTGAGATTCAATGTCCTGAAGGTCGTTCCAGCTGGAACCACCGGAGGCGGGAAGAAGGCTTTCATCGCTGCCTAAGCCCAGACTCTGATTCATGAGTAGTTCATAGTCAGAACTTTTTCGCACTTGAAATCTACCAGGCTGCTGTTTCGAGATTTGATTCCGTGTTATCTGTCAAACCGAATGTCGTGATCTGAACATGTTTTGTGGAATCTATCTATCATTAATAGTTTCGCTTAAATTTGTACTGCCTTATTGTCCTTTTGCTCAAATCCTTGTGAATTTGTTTGCCCAGATGTGATATGATATTTACTCAGGCAGTGTGTTGCCTCGTTCCTACTGTTAGTAATTTCTCCAGCTTAGGTTTTTTATCTAACTAAGTGAAACTAAAATTGATGGGTGGGATTCTTTGAAGTTGCAAAGTTGCAATTGCGATCAACTGTAAGAAAATATTATGACAGAAAAAGAGCTCCATATTTAGGTATTTAGATTTGTTACCTTGAGAACTAAATTTTCAGAATTCATCTTCCCTTGAACTCTGCCCTCCCTTGTGTTCTGTATCTGCACCCTTGATCGACCGTTGTTGTATCACCTCCTTGGACAATGCTACTCCCTCCATTCCAAAATATAGTGCGTCCACGTTTTCTGAGGTTGAACTTTGATCATAAATTTAACTTGTGAGACCGACTGCGGTGGGAGAAGAAGTTACATGATTAAAAATTTCTTTTGTGGGAGAAGAAGTTACATGATTAAAAACTTTTTTTGAATACGAATTCATGAATATAACTTCTGCTTCCGTCGCAATCGGTCTTGATAGTTAAATTTACGGCTAAAGTGGAAGCACGGGGATAAAGGAAGTATAAATCTGCATGCTTGACGATGGGTATTTACTTGATGAAAGAGGATGAATTGTTGTGTGATGTGTGGAGTTTCAATGCACGAAACATAATTTGGCAGTGAACACAAGCACTGCACAGCTTACGACATACTCCCTCTGTAAACTAATATAAAAGTATTTAGATCACTACTTCAACATTCTAAACACTCTTATATTCCTCTGCGGAGGGAGTAGAAGATGATCGTGGACACACAGCTTATGACATAGAAGAAGATCATGGACATAGACAAGTATTGAAGTGTGTGTGAACAAGTGCTAGCAAGGTGCATTGCTTGAAGAGCTCACAAGTTTTTCGTTCTTGCTGCTCTGTGTTGGTCATTTTATTGATTTGCTCAATGTTGCAACTTGGTGATCACTTCATTGCTAGCTTGTACGCGCCGGTTCTACCAAGGACGGAGTGCAACCCTTTGCAATGGTGCATTGTTGGATGAAGCTCAATGGGCATTGCTAACTGAATACATTACATATGAAGAAGTTCAAACTCAAAGGAGAGGAAGCTTGAGACGAAGGGAGTTTTTGGGGCCGATGAAATTGAAAAACTTGTCGAACATCTTTCAAGGAGTGTTGTCGGATTTAAATGTGTGGTTAAATTGCTACTGATCTAGATAAATTTGTCAAAGCGACTAGAGACGGTCATTTGGTTTGTTTTTATTTAACTTTTTTCAAGAAATGAGAAGACATTTAGTGACTCCAGTTGAATGGCCTTCGCCCTATTCTTGTCTTCGGACACGCCATGCCGTGTTCACGGACATTTGATGGTGTCTGTATTGGTGGACCGCATTGTTGGCCCTAAGGACGGTCAAATGGTCTCCAACCCAAGCTCCTATGTGGGGAGGAAATGTGGTGACCGGATAGCCTGCCACAGTGAACCCGATCTATCCGCAGCAATTTCTCTCTTTTTTTCATCTCTCTTCATCCCCCCCAATTATGTATGTGTCCAGGCAATTTGATAGGACAAGGCTGCGTGCACAGACAAATGGGGTTCAGAGCGGACACTGTCGAAACGTGACAGCAGATAAATGGGGCACCAAATTAGTACAGTTGAAGATGCTCATCTAAAGGGGCAGCAACAGCCAAAAGAGTTACAAATGGCAAAAGCCAAGACGCATTCAGAATCTGGGCCAAATTACTCACAAAAGATACAACAGTCTGGCCAGTACCTGAAAACCCTAATGCCAATAGCTCAAAGAGCTCAGCTCAATACAACCAATGTCCCAAACTGCGAGGCATTCGTTCGACCGTTCGACCTTGCAATCCCTGTGCAACACTGCTTCCTCCATCTGCTGCCGCTGTCACCAACCGATGCGCCTAGAACGAGATCTCGCTGGGCGCGTGGAATGTCCGCCCGCGGCAGATCGCCTCCAGGTTTTCTCCGGCGTAGGAGCTGAGCGGAGAAACCTCGACGCCTGTGAGAAAAGGGGTCATGAGAAAGGTGGCCATCACAATCTGTTCTGTCTGAAAATGCCTGAGCAAGTTTCAGCGTACGGGCAAACGTGAGGAATTACCTGTCATGTACAAGGGCACAGAATGGGTCAGGAAGCCGCCAGCAGCAACGACCCATCTGCTGTGGAGTCGGAGCAGCATCAGTTTGGCCGAATCTGGGGTGTCGTAGGCTGAACCATTCGCGTTCTTCACTGGAGCAAATTCCTCTTCGCGTAGCACCTGGATTTTCAGATATGCACCAGTAAGTATCTCGAGCTTTTAAACCCAAAGAAAATGGGGGAAGAGAAGAAGAGGGAACAGAATGGAAATCGAACCTCAAAAAGTGTCGTGGACGGGGAGTAATTGAATGCATCGAATATGAACTGCTCAAGCTTCAGGCCCATTGTATATCCATGAATCGAAGGTATCTTCTTCTGTGCAAGATGATACCTGGCAACCAAATTTCCAAATGTCAGGTGCTGCAACAGAACATAATTTATGCTAGAGCATGTCAATTGTCAAGTAAAATTACTTGTCATGACATGCCTAGCAGATCCTTAAATCACAAACTGTAGATATAACTCTTACTATCCCAGGAAGATTAAGAGACATAAGCAGCAAGTAGGTAAAAAACTACTCCCTCCGATCCAAAATAAGTGTCGCAATTTTGAACTGGGGTTAGTTCAAAACTGCGACACTTATTATGGATTGGAGGGAGTACTATAAAACCAGACTCAGGGTTTGGAAGAGGAGGCAAACATAATATGATTTCAGAATTCAAACTAGATACAGAAACACTCACACGCTGTCTTTTTCAAGGCTGTTTGCGACTTGATTCAGAAATTCCAAACTGAACATATGCAAGCATACCTGCAAAGAAACAAAGGAATATGTTAGTTTTATGTGTCTCAGTTATTGAGGGAAGGAGGGAGCGACAAGCTAAGGATAGAAATATACATTGCTCCAACAATAACGAAGGCGTCCTGTTGATTGATTAATTTCAGTAGTCATAGCCGCATCCATTTCACTATACTCGACCACAGAAAGAGGTCCACCACGACCTCTTTGAACAAATACTCCAACATTCTCTTGTGGATAAGCCTGTCAAGGATATGACAGACTATCAACAAAGTGCATAGTATGCTAAAAATGACAATTGCCAAAAAAAAACAAGTGATGAACTATGAGAATTTCCTTTTGCGAGCTCGAAAGATATTTGACCGTACCTTCCTAACAACCTTTGCAGCAGAAGATACACCCTTTTCTATAAAGTACCCTAGGAACGTTGGATCTGCAACACGAACCTGCGCATAAGACATCGATTAGCGAACGAGAAGGTGCGGAAATCAGATGACACCTCAAAGCGCATGTCCTCACCAATACGTTATCAACTCCGTAGCAATCTACATACTTTACACCCCGTGAAGACATGTCGTCAAGCAACTTCTTAGACTTCAGAGCTGTGGGATGTTACAGTTGTAAAAACTAAGCATCAGTATCTAATAGTGGGTAAAATACAATTACTGCAAGATGCATAATAACTGGTCCATATCTATGGGAGATTACCGGCATAAACTCCTCCATTTCCATCAGGTGCCTTGGCTACCTGGTTTAAGATCATGTAAGAACAATTCAATCATTTGGCATTGCAGATATGCAGTATCAAAGTAGCTTTGCAGGCATCAAAATTTGCATTTAAACTCTTAGATCACACACCATGAGTAAAACTTAGAAAACAAATTGCTATAAACTGTAACGTTGCGTCCTGGCCATACATGGAAAGATGGATCATGAATGAAAAGTTAAAGAGAAGATGAAACACGGTACCTTGTATGGAGTCTCCATAATAAATCTGCCATCGTCAGAAACACATGGAAGGGTGCCTTGTTGGAAAAAGGTCACCTGCCAAGAAGATATCAACGTTTCAAGCCTAGCTATTAAAGATAACTCTTACTATTAGATTCAACAGTATGCACGTGTTTGTTGAATTGCCATGAATATTAAATGCAACGGAAAATTTTGTACTTGTTCTTACCTGGTCAGCCTCTAAGCCAAAATATTTACGGCTTTCGAAGAATTTGCGTGTGACATCATCGGTGAAGGGGCTGGTCATTATGTACCAGTGGATTGGTAAAATATTTCTTGGACCTGCAAATTATTTTCGAATCAAGGGTAAGGACGTGAAGTGAAGCAAAGGACAAAGAAAAATCTACAAGCTTATGGTTAAAAGATATTACTATCACTGGACTGAGCAGCTAACTTTTGAATACACAAAATGCGTTCCGCTTGGAGTTGGAAAAGTGATTTTCCAGATGGAAGTCCAATACCTGGAAGGCCAACATGAGGTGTCAAGAGAAAATCACAATGATCAATATAATATAAGGAGATTCGAATTATCAGCGAAATGCAATTCCACACAAGTATGGATGAACAAAGATGCCACGCTGGATATAGTAAGTACATCCATTTCCTTTCGATCAGGAGACAATGCATAACAGTGATGTACAAATTTATGACATGTGAAATCTGCCGCTATGGAATTATCAGCAAAAATGCAATTCCATACTAGTATGGATGAACAAAGATGCCACACCTGGAGTAAGTACATCCAATCACTTCTGTTATTAAAAGACGGTGTATAACAGTGATGTGCACAATTTACAGCATGTGAAATCTGCCGCTATGGAATAAAGAATTGTGCCAAGAACTAAAAAAAATCACTATGGTGTACTATTTTTTAGTTTTAAAAGAAAGAGCACACCACTGCACATATGCAGTCAACTACTAACATACAAGGATTCAGATGGGATCGACTTACTGAAACACCCCTTAGGATCTGAGCTACCAAGCCGAGTCCCCTACACACAAGGCACAACATGAGAAGAAATCAGATCATCATAAGTATAACGCTACAGAATGCGCGGTAGAGACTACAGAGACTGCAGTATCAGAAAACAGGACTGGGGGTATTATATTTCATGAGATTACCTGGCCACCAGCTAAAAGGACAACGGCCAGCTTCCCCTCGGAGATGGCTCTCAGCCCCTTCTTCCACCACCGTTCTTTGTCCTCCGGAGACCTCTCCTCCACCCTCGACACGCTGGATTCCGGCACGGGCTCGGCGGGGGCCAGATAGCCTCCTGTGTTTAGCAAGATCACCACATTAGCTAAGAATGCTGATCAAAGATAAAGATTTCATAGTGTTCTTCTTCACTGGGATGATGACAATTTGTTCAAATGAAGGAACTCTGACCTTGTGATCCCATAGAGCGTCGAATGATCCGGTCAATCCTCGAAAGATCTAGACTCTGCAACATAGTTAGTACGCACAGCTCCGTCAGTATTCAGTCGGTGTCAAAATGGCAAACAGATGCTGCAAATTTCGATTGAGGTCAGGCAATCGAAATGTGCAGCATCTGCAACTGATGGAGATTTACATTGCTGCTCAAATCCTCATCTTCCACCCCACAAATCTCAGCAGCACTTTCTACTTGAAATCAAATCAAACCAGCTCTGCGTGCAGAATTCCAGCCCACGACCGAATCGACAAGCATAATTCGAACACAAAACCGAAATCTTTCTTTCATAATTAACAATCCCGATGCAGAAAGTAACTTGTTATGCCGAAAAAACCTCCGCCGACAGTCCCTGCGCGAGGAATCAGCTCCCGCGCGAACAGAAATCCCAGCGCAAGAAAGCCAAATCCGGCCATGAAATCCCGCCGGGAGAGGACCAAAAGGAGCAGCGCATTGGGGTCGGTCGGTCGGTCGGTCGGTCTCACCTCGATGTCCCGGACGAGGAGGTCGCGGTCCTCGGGCGAGAGCTCGTCCCAGAGCGCGAAGGCGCCCTCCTGGCCGTAGTCCTTCATCCGCTCCAGCAGCTCCTGCGGCGGCGCCGCCCCCCACCTCCCGACCGGGCCGACCGGCGCCACCGACCCCACCATCATCTCCTTCATCTCCTCCTCCTCGTCGCCGCGGCGGCAGCACAAGAAGCGGCAGGGGCGGCAGCAGGCGACGGTGGCGGGGCGAGGGAGATTGTGAGCAGGCAGAGGCAGAGGCAGAGCGGAGCAGCGGGCGGTGGCGAGGCGAGGCTAGAGATCCGTGATTGGGTAATGATCCGCTGTGCTTATGGCCAAAAGAGCCAGCTCGGATTGTTCGCCGGTGCGTGCGTGGGCGTGGGCCGCGTAGGCGTAGGTAGGGAGGGGAGGGAGGCGTGGTGGTGCCGGTGCCGGTGCGTGTGCCGCCGCGCGGGGCGAGGTTATATACAACGGCGCGGTGCGGTGCGGTGCGCTGCAGGTGTCTCCTCCCTGGCTTTTGGATCGGAGCAGGTTGCAAACGTACAGAGAGGGAAGGGGGAGGAAGCTACGCATGCTGCCATGGCGACCACGCCATTTGGATGTTTACGGCGAATAATCAATCTACTTGGCTCATAATTTTACTGCCTCTAGATATAGGAATATAAGTATTTTCTTAGGTTATCTACTGCATTTGACTAATAAAATATGGAGTACGTTGCTTGCCACAAAACATACATATATCTCTACAACCGTTGTTGATTGTTTTTTTGAGATAGTGAACAAGCGGTTCTACAACCGTTGTTGATTGTTTTTTTAGATAACGAACAGGCGATTCTACAACCGTTGTTGGACGAATTTTCTTACTCCCTCCGACCCCGTATTACTTGTCGCTGAATAGATGTATTGAATCGAATGGAGTATCATATAGTTTTATGCCATACTGATTCTTTTTGTCAAACATAAGACCTATAAACCCGTGCCCGGCTTATATTCCCATCCGAAGGGAGTGTCTTATTTGTGTCATAATTCCATATGCGGATTTAAGCATTAACCCAAATCTGCATATTTCTTGTTGATCTTTATTCAGCTCATCTGTGTATTACATGTGTAAGGGCATCTTCAACGGTAACCCGCAAATTTCCTTTCGCATCTGTGACGAACAGAGGGACCAGTCCGCAGACACGGATGCGGAAGGAGGTCATCTAATCGTAACCGCATACATCCGACCTTCCTTATTGTTTTTTTCAACTCCGCACGACCAAGTAGTTGCATGCAACACTAGTTCAAATTTAAAAAAGTTCAAATATTGCATCCCAACATTGTTGTCCCCCTTTCACCGCCCACTGATGATCAATCAGATCTTCCTTCAGCTTCTTGTGAGTTGGTCGATGTCGAATTTCTTGACGCATTTGAATAAACTCTTCAAATGTGTCCGGATTCTGGTCCAAAAGTTGGATAGGATCATCCATGTTCTCAAATTCCAGAGCTGCAGAAGCATCATCACCCTCATCCTCGACAATCACGTTGTGCATGATCACACAACATGTCATCACCTCTCACAAGGTTTCGGATCCCATTGTTTAGCAGGTCCACGAACAACTGCAAAACAAGCCTACAGAGCTCCAAATGCCCTCTCGACATCCTTTCTAGTTGCTTCTTGTCTTTTAGTCAAAGTGAGCCTTTTTCTGGCCAACTGAGTTTGAGATGGTGCTGACAAAGGTAGCCCATGGAGGATAGACACCATCAACTAGATAGTATCCCATATTGTACTCATGTCCATTGACATTATAATGGCAAGGATGAGCTTTTCCTTCAGCCAGCCTCGCAAACAACAACGACGATCGTTGCAGCACATTGATATCATTATGAGACCCGAGCATACCAAAGAAAGCGTACCAAGCCCAAAGATCATGTGATGCAACTGCTTCAAGAATCATGGTGAGCTTCTTAACATGACCCTAATATTGCCCTTTTAAAGCCTTCGGGCAGTTCTTCCATTTTCCAATGCATGCAGTCAAGAGATCCAAGCAAACCTGGCCACCCCCTTGCTTTTGAGATTGCCAAGAGCCTCTTGGTGTCTGCCACAGTTGGTTCTCTCATGGAGGTCCGAACACCTCGACCACGGCAGTTGCAAACCTGACCATGGCATCTCTACACGTGCTCTTAGACATCCATAGGTACTCATCCGACGAATCAGCGGCCATGCCATATGCAAGAATCCAGAGTGTGGATGTGCACTTCTAGTAACCAGAGAAGCCAATAGTTCTGACGACGTCCTTCTTCAGGATGAAGTAGTCATCGCAAGACGAGATGCCATGGTACAAACGATCGAAGACAGTCTTGCGCATCCGAAAACACCGACGAAAATGGTTAGCAAATAGTGCATCAGAGGCAAAGTAGCCGGCCATCAGTATCAAATGGTCGCGCGCCTTGTTGCAGTTGAGCACTCGATGACCCTTGATCGAGCCCTTGAAATTGAGAACATGCTCCTCCGCACGATCCGCGTCTTCAAGAACCGCCTGCATCATTGCCGTCTCATCGGAGTGCTCCTCGTCCGACGAGTCGTCAAGCAACTCAACATGCTGCTCGTATATGTACTCCAAATTGGGATTCATTGCTAGAAAGAAGAAGGGACAACTGTTTTTAGCTCTGGCGATTCATCGAACAGTTGTCGAGCATGGTGAGAATAGCAATAGCGAATGGTACCTGGCAGGGCGGTCGAAGGACATGGGCTGAACGGAGACAGAGGAGAAGCGGGATGGAGCCCCGCTGGAGCGTTGGAGGTGACGAAGACTCGGAGTTCCGACAGGGGTGTGGCATGGTGGCCGGGGTGGTGGAGCGGTGGCGAAGGCAAGAGAGAAAGAATGAAGGGGAGAAAATGAGGAGGATGGAGTCGCAGGGTCTGGGAAGAGTTTTGGGTGTGCCGAGGGTGTCGGATTTCTATTTTTCGTGTGTACGGACTCCTTCAAAGCTCCCACTTTTGTCTTCGATTTGCAGGAGAAATCGCATCCGGACCGTCCCCGCGGACCAATACAGACCCACGTTGGATGACTCCCATGGTCCAGACAGCGTGGTCCGAACGGATGCGGGCGATTTACGGGTCTGCCTTGGAGATGCCCTAAGGGCATCTCTAATTGAATCCCTAAAATTCAGCCCTTCAAAAGCCTCCTTCAAGCTTTGAGTTAAAAAGAAGCGATCCTAGTCGAACTCCCAAAACCTAACTCACTAAAAAATACATAAAGATTACTTCAGGCCCAAACCTAAAGTACTTGATTATACATAATTTAAAAGGGTAACACAACATATATAGCATAAGTAGATGGTATCATTAGATAGCATAACTGAATAAATTATCTGAGATAGAAGAACGCGTCATCACCATGACAGAAGAAGAACGCGTCGAAGTCATCTGAGATAGGGATCACCCCACACAAAAGGGGTCGTCCTCATCGTCATTGTTGCTAGGGCCGACTAACGACATCTCCTTCTCCTTGTTGGGGATCTCATCCCAATTCACGACATCATCCTTGCACTCGAACCATGCTTGGTTCTTGGTGATGAGCTGCAGATTCTTCACGATGCAGTCAGCCATATAGGCCGTGTTGATGTGCTCGGCCTCGAGCTGGCTCATGGCCATGCGGTTCTCCTTTTCCTCAGCGCGGGAGACCACTCTAACAGGAGGAGGCTCGACGAAGTTTGGGGCGCACGACTACCAAGGGGAAAGTTAATCCTTGCCCAACTGCCGTAGTAGCACACTGCCGCCATGCCATACTTGTGCGCCGCCTTCTCCAAGGTGGCGAATGTGCCAAGCCACCGCTTCTCCCGTGTGTTCGGATCTCGGATCTCTACCGCCCAAGTGCCCCACGCCGCTGCCGCACGTGGCGATACTTTAGCGGTGGTCATTGTGACATGGACCTCGAGGAGGCGTTCGCGGCCAACGCTCGGGATGGCTGCGTTGGCTCGTTTTGGACGAAACGAGGCGCCGCGATGGCCCTTCTAATCGACGAGCTCGCGGCGGTGAATCAATGCATCAATTTAGACGGAGGCGACATGCGGCAATCGAATCTAGGTGAGGCGTGTGAAAGGTGAGGGCTACGAGGTGCCCGCACAGGTGCATGGTGACCGGCGAGGCAAGAAAGAAGGCGGCGATGTGGAGAAGGCCGAGCGGTAGAGTGGAATCTTTTGCTCGGAAGTTGTTTCAGCTGCTCAAAATTGGAAGATGGTCAGCAACATAATTATTTTCATTTGAGTTAATTTCTCATTTTTTGAGAAGTTAACTCAAATGAGAATTCTGATAGATGTGGAACTCAAGGAGAATCTTCTCAGAGGTTAATCCTTTTTTAGGCTTGGACCGGAGGTGCCCTGATAGCAGCATAGCTTTCGAGTAGCAGTAGCAGCACGTGACAGCCCTGTCCACGGCCGCTTGTACCAATTTAGGTAGATCATGTGATTTCTAGTACAAGTATACATTGTCTCTGGCATTTGGACAGCAGCTTTGCTCTATTTGTAACTATCGTGCGTGCATGTGTTGTTGTTGCCGTATGCAATACGATCGAGGGTGGTAACAAGTGTCCAGCCTCGGCGATTCATTCATTCATGGCCCAACCCATCTCTCCCTTCCAGTTCATGATACTACTGCTACTACTACTTTGCATTCATGCTCCCTGCAACTGTAATGGACCACGGCAGTGAATTGATTGACTTCACTGGCATCCATCCATGCATCTCAACAGCAAAACATCTCAGATACTACAGTGGTACAGCGTCGGCAAGTGGGGCAAGTCGGCAAGATCAGCCCCCCTTATCCTAATCAAGCTTCTGAATTGTAGAATTTTCTTCTTTTAGAAAATGAGGTTATCCCCCAGCCTTTGCATCAAAAAGATGTATGCGGCCACTTCTAAATTGTAGATATAATCTGACGAGAGAATACAGGATCAGGATTACTTGCCTGAACAATACACCGGAGGCTGAAGTAGTAGTTGGGTAGTACTCCTTCGTAAAGAAATTTAAGAGCGTACATTTCCTTACAGAGCAAGTACAAATGAACCTGAAACTGAATATAAACACCTTAGTAACATAAATTTTATTCCGATGAATGGAAAAACAAGTAACCAATGGCCAATGCCAATGAGCCGATCCTCTTCCTAATCTAGAAGAAGCGGTCACCGACAGGACGACGTACCTGACCGACCTGCTGCCTGCTGGCTGGGCGGGGTGGATCGATCGACGACCAAAGGCTTGAATTCCAAGTTAGGTTGTCTTTTTTCTGTCTACCCAAACAAAGAAAGAAAAGGTTAAAGGCACAACTAATAATAATAATGATAAGTACGCACATTTTCTCGATCCATCAACTACCACTGCCACTACCGGTACCAGGCAGTGCAGTAGCTTTTACAGCATTGTGGTTGTAGGCTTTGTCCCACTTATCAATATAGTACTACGAGTTCTTCTCCTGTAATAACAAGCAAGCATGAAGTTTTTTTCTCCTTCTTTTTTGAGTAGCAAGCAAGAAGTTATTGATGCTAAAACGAAGATAACTCTCATTATTACGATATAAAAGGGAATACTAATGCCAGGATGATACCAGTTACACCCGGGCTCTGCAACAACATGATCTCAAGGCATAAGCTAGACATTAAAGATGCACACGGCCAAAAGAAACGAAGAGAAATCTCATATGTATTTCTCCCACTCTGGGCCTTTTTGGTTGCATCTTCGTTGTGTCGCCACCTGCACTGCGTCTGCATGCATGGCTTTTGCGGTTGGAGCCTTGCGCCTCACTCATCAAGGCAACAGCTAGCGGGGCGGACCGATCCAAAACCCAGGCCGTGGTGTGATGTGCAATTGCGAACCATCACAACAGCATCATCAACGGACGAACCGGTTTGGTGGCGCGTCGACGGCCGGTCGACGAGACGTATGACCATGCGATCCATCAACGCCAACCGTCGATCGGCTGACAAAGACGTTACTGATCTTGGTTTCTGTCAGCAGCCTGCTGGTCGGTATTAGTAGTAGATTTGTATACAATCATATGTGCAGTGCGGCCGCGTGCACCAACCAGCCGGCCGGCCGGCCCCCGGCTGCAGTAGTCCGTCAGTGCGATGCTGCCGGTGCGGCACGAGGAGTGAATGCATGGCAGGATGAGGCGTAAGCCTGACACGGGTGTGCGCGGGTGCGGTGGTCAGCCTGGAAAAACAAAAGTTGGGCCGGCGTTGCCACGGTAGGCTTGCCCGGCAAGCACGCAAAGCACAGGAGAAAATTCAGAGAAAATGATGCGCGCCTCATGATTTTCTTTTCTTCCAGGGATAGAGGGAGAAGCGTGTACTCCAGCTTCTGAAAGCAGTTGCAAAGCCACTGTATGAATCGATATATGCTTTCTTCTTCTTCTTCTTCTTCTTCTTCTTCTTCTTCTTCTATAGATGGTGCGTGCACAAGAATGCACCAGAACCCGAATTAGCAAGAACGGATAAACGAAGAGCGGTTAACACCTAATTAGGAAGACTTGTATTTAGAGACGGAGGGAGTATTTCTTTTTTCGAACCATGCAGAAGGGCTGCACTGCATGTGATCGCTCGGAAGGAGTAGAGAGTAATGCAGAGAATTTATTTGTTTCTCCAACACAGTATGTATGAACAATCTTCTCTGAAGAAATGGTTCCAACTCCCAATAGGTTATCCTTGAACGATAGTCGGCGTCCTTTTCTTAATCCGTTTTGGTAATGGACTGACTGGGAAACACCAAACGCGTGTCGGCCTTATCAACGAACGATACGATAGCAGTAGGTGTTGGTTTCTTTTCTCTGCTTACGGCCAGCGGCAGCTTTAGCCTTTAGCACTGCATCTGCATGCACTCATTCACAGGTCTCGAGTCGCTCTCATGAAAGCTAAACCTCTACCTGCGCCCGAACCCGACGTCCAAACCGCAATATATATTCTTTTGCAATCAAAGTTTATTCTTTTCAGGAAGAACAAACTGAGTGCATAATATGGAGTATTTAATCAAAAACTACCACATTTGCCGGAAACGTGACAGAAAACTACCACTCTACGTTTTTGTGCGAAAAACTACCAAATTTTTCCTAAGCCGTGGCAAAAAACTACCAACTCGCGTAATCGCTCGCTTCGCCCGCGCTAACCCCTATTCTGACCGGTTGGGCCCGCCAACAGTTGCCACGCGGGCTAACTGACGCCCGGCGCGCGCGGACGGCCGTTAACGGCCCGTCCCCTGTCGGAACGGCCGCTGTCGGTCGGGTCAATAAGTGAGAGCGAGCGAGCTCAGCCACTCGCTCATTCTCTTCCTCCTCGCTCACTCTCACTCGTCCTCATCCTCTCCCCTCTCCCTGGTGCTCTGAGCTAAGTCAGCCTGTCGCCGTCGCCGCCGCGGCCATTGCTGCCGGTAGAAGTTGAGGATGCCATCCTGGAATGACGAGGAGAGCTCGGACGAGGACATCAACATGGTTTCAATGGATCCTCAGCTCTTTGTAAGTGCATAATGGTGGAACAGAGTTAGGGTTAGGGTTAGTTCATCCAAGTTGGAGATTCCAAGTTGCTTTAGGTTTGATTCGAAGTTTCTTTTGCAGGAAACCCCTGACAGTGTGGTGGAACCATCTTTCTGTGGTTCTTACACTGAATCTGAGCCGGCGTGCATGATGCATCATCAGAGGCCGAAGAAGATGGTGGCTTTTGAAGGTGCTTTGACTGGGAGGCGATTCCTGGTTGTCCTGTGCAGCAGGTATTAAATCTTGTTTTGCTGGTGGAGATGTGTGGTGCAGCATGTGGTGCAGAGATGTGTGATGTGCAAAGATGTGTGTTGTAGTTAACTGAATTCAATACATGACTGAACCTTAGAACACCTACATGCAGAGATCTTTAGTGTACTGTGAACTGAATGTATTAGTTAGGTGTTTACTGAATATAGCTGTTACCTAAAAAAGAACAGAGTTAAATGAATTTATATCTACTGCTAAATATAGCTGTTAACTGAATTTATGTCTGATGCTAATTCAGAGAGCATATTGATGTAGGTGTGAACTTTGGTTATCTGTACTAAGTTTGTTACTAAGTGATTTGTGCTTAATTGTAAATAATTGCTTCTGTAGGATGTAGGTGTGAACTGTGGGGTTGTGGAATGGGTGGATGGTCCTTGGCCAGAGATTCTACAAAGGTGCCTAACAAGGATTTGGGACATGTACCATGAGCAGAACTTGGGGAGGGTGAAGGACAAACAAGCCCATGAGAAAGAGGTGGCCAAGCTACAGAAGGAAATTGATTTCCTGTCAAACAACTACAGCCAGTTGGTGGAAGATGTATCCAAGCTTTTTGACTATCAAGATGGCAAGATGTCTCATGACATGGACTTTACCAGTCAGGCAATCAATGATCTAAATGCAAAGAAGAAACAACTTGAGGATCAAGCAAAGATTGAGATAAGTATGGAAAAGATGAAGCTTGCCAAGGAGCAAAGGTGCATTCTTCAAAGCCAAGCAGATATCATTCAGAACATGAGGAAGGCCATGAAGGAAGTGGAGGGGGACAGGGACCTACTTAAGAAAGAGAAGAAGAAGCTGGAGTATCTGATTGCTGATCTGGTCAATGCTGGGCATGCCAGCAAAGATAAGCTGGAGAGGATCAAGGCAATTATGAATGAGTGAAGTGCTTGGTGTGTGGGTTAAGTAATTAGTAGGCCTATATATATAGCTGGCCTTGGAATGTCATGCATGTTAGGTGTATATTTTGGGAAAGTTTTATGTGCTTTCAGAATGGTATGAGGGAGGGAGGTACTCTTATGGTTTAAGAACTAGTTGGTTTTATCTATGATGTAATGACTTTTATGTTAAGACCTACTATGCTAAGTGAGTACTCATGCTAAGTTAATTAAGTAAGAATGTTTTATCTATGATGAGTCTGTTTTACTCTGCATATATCATGTGTGGATAACTGACAGTAGTAACATAGTTGGAAGTAGAAAGCAGCAAGTAACATATATAGCAGAGTGCAAGTAGCTTAAATAGTCTGACAAATAACCTAACATATGTAGCAAGTAGCAACTAACATATATAGATAATCTGACATAGATAGACAGTACTACCATTCATAGTCTGACATAGATAGGAACTAGTAGTAGATAGTGCCTGACATAGATAGCAAGTAGATAGTGCTGACGAAACTGAACCTAGGAACTTACCGAACTTATGAAAGTTCAGGACTGACGAAACTGAATTTTTTTGCACTGAACTAACTGAAGGCAGCACTTCACTCCTCCTTCTTCAGCATCTTCAGGCGCCGGGAGCGGCGCACTGCAGTCACGGCCGCCCTCTTCTTCTTGCCCGGCGCCGGCTCCACCACATCTTCCTCGCCGCCATCTTGTTCTTGCTTCACCGCGACGCCGTCTGGGAGATCGACCTCCGGCAGCGCATCCACGTGGATTGGGAGGTTCCTGTCCCCCTCCACGGCGTCGAGGACGGGAGCCAGCAGCTGCACTTCAGGCTCGTCATCGGAGAGGACGACGACCTCATCCACCTCGTCAGATTCGTCAGATGACTCGTCCTCATCATCTTCACTAGACTCGTCGTCAGAGGACTCGTCGTCTGAAGACTCACCGTCAGAGTCGTCAGAGGGGCCAAGGACCCATGGATTGCGCCTGTCCCAGTAGGCGTTGTTGATTGGGGCTGGGAGCGCGAGGACAGCGTCGGTGACGTGGTCCGCGGCGGCCGACGGCGTGGTGGATGAGCGGTACATCCACCATCGGGCGCGTTTCCTGGGGTCGGGGGAGCGCTGCACCTCGCGCATCGGCCACAGCAGAAGGGACGGCAGCGGGATGGTGCGGCCGGCAGGGAAGGCGCGCTGCTTTTCAGCAGCTGTCATCACCTTCACGAGGCCGCGGGCGTGGTTCCTCATCATCACTAGACTGGGGAACCAGCGCGCGATCTCCCTGTACTGCGCGCGCATCTCCTGGTTGTTGCCGGCGAGAGCTTCGATGGCCAGCTGCCAGTCCATGGCGACGGCGGTGGCGGTGGTTGTCGGCGGCGATTTCGACAGGAGAGAGGGGGAAGCGGAGTGGGCGGTGCGAGCGGCGAGTGGGCGAGTGAGCAGAGAGCATGGTAGGTGGGTAATAAACTCGTAGAATCCGAAACGGCTGGGTAGTCAACGCACGCCACGATGGCGGCTGCAGCGCACGCTGAACAGACGACGTGGTGGGCAACATATAATAAGTTTGGCCGATGTTATGCAAACAAATCACTAGCACTAGCCCATTGGTATTGAACGCATGGTTACAACCAATTGGTCCTGGGTTCGAGCCCAGGCCAGACATTTTTTGTGCATATTTTTTTTTCTAAAATGAATTTGGCAGTCACTTCTGAACTGTAGAAAGGGCAAAGTAAAACAAAAAAACAAATTAAAACATGCACCTAAACTGCACAAATGGCAAAGTAAAACAAATAAAACAAACTTAACCCATACATTCAACATTGCACATTGCACACAAGTTCACATGTCTGAATTTAAGCAGTCTAGTAGCAGAGCACAAACTTAGTACCATACAATCAAACTAAGTAGCAGAACACATTGCCACAAATTTAAGCAGTCTAGTAGCAGAGTTTCAATGGTTTCCACTAGCACTAAAATATAGTGCAAACTTGCTAGGGGGTTTCCTCTTCCTCTTGCCTGCTAATATCCCTGATTCTGCAGTGGATGCTCTTGGTGCATTGAATGTTCTTGTTGATGTTGATCCTCTTGGAGCTCTTGTTGATGCTGATCCTATTGGAGGTGCTGGTGAAGACCTGGCTGCTCCTGCAGAAACAGTTGATGCTGAAGCTCTCTTATCTGCTGCTGTTTTTCTGTTCCTCACTGCTTTAGGAGGTGGAGTAGATGAGGCTGGCCTCTGTGAAGTTTGGTGTTGATGTGGTGGTTCTGGAGGTGGGTGACTAGCACTAGAGGAACCCCTAAAAATTTCTCTATTCTCCTGCATGACAGAATTAAGATAGTTAGTACATAATTAAACAACTATTAACTAAACAAAGAATGCAACATTTTTAAATGACCTGGTGTAAGTTCTTTCTCATCTGAAGACTTGGGTTTAGAGCTTTCCCACAGTACGTAAATCTATGGCCCTGTAGACCACAATTGTTGCATGTAATTGTTCCCATCCTGCTTGTGTCTTTTGGTGCAGGCACCTCAAACTGGCCCTTTCTCCTAGCTGTTTGTTTCTTCCCTGCTTTTTCTTTGAACACTGGTGGCTCAATATCCTGAGTATGGGTGTCAGGCCAGAATCCAGGACCAGGGACAGGGTACACTATGTCTTTGTATGCTTCAATATATAGTGGTTTTTTGAAAAATTCATGCACATAGTCCTCTGGGTGCATGTGAATCTTGCTCATTGCTGCTATTGCATGACTGCATGTCACACCTCCTGCAGTCACATGAGTTAGTAGCTAGGTTGACACAGTACTGATTTTCCTTACTAGACACTTGCCAAATGTCAGGACCAGCCTTATGTGCCTCACAAAAATTGGCATACTTCTTATTCTCCTCTAGTTTCTCTGAATAGTTGGGTGTGATCATCCACCTGCTGTTCTCTGTTTTTTCCCTGGTCTTCTGCCTTTTGATCATTTGCTTAGTCCTTATTCCTTCAAACATAGTTCTAGTTGGTTTGGCCCTAACATCAAGGATCATTTTGTTGAAAACCTCACTCAGGTTGTTCACAACAAGATCAGTTTTGCAATTGTAATCCATTGAAGACCTACACCAAGTCTCCTTTGGAATTTTTGAAAGCCACTTTCAGGCATCCTCACACTCTGCTTTAAGCTCTGCCATTGCTAATTCATGGCCATGTTTGGTGAATGAGTAGCTAGCCTTATCTACTAGCTTTTTTAGTTCTGCTCCTCTGAAACCAGCTGACTGAAAATTTGCATAGATGTGCCTGAGGCAGTATCTCTGAGGGGAATCAGGGAACACCTCATTTATAGCCTTAAGAAGACCCTGATTGTAAATTAATAACCATGGTCATGAACAAAAACAAATAAAGCCAGTAATAACTATATTTATGTGAACTACTGGCTAAGATAGGTTGCATACCTTTTGCCTGTCAGAAATAATGGTGTAGGTTCCAAATTTGCTTCCACTTCCAATGCAACATCTTAGCTGGGTTAAGAACCATGTCCAACTTTCTGAATCTTCCTTATCAACCACACCAAAGGCTATGGGGTAGATGTTGTTGTTGCCATCTCTTCCTGTGGCTGCAAGAATTTGCTGTCCAGTGGTTAGCTTGATGAAGCAACCATCAAGCCCTGCATCCATACCCAAATTAACTACCAAAAAATTACAACAAGATATTTTGAACAAAATGCAGTTATATATTTACCTATAAAGGGCCTGCAACCATTAAGAAATCCTTGCTTTGATGCATGCAAGCAGTAGAACATGTACTTAAATCTAGGAGTTGGGGCAGGGTTTTCTGGGTCCTCAAATGTTGTAACTACACACCTGCTACCAGGGTTTGTGTCAAGAACTGCTTGTAGGTAGTCCCTCAGTCTATAGTACTGCTCCTTCTGGTCACCTTGTACAACCTTAATAGCCTTCCTCCTTGCCCTATAGGCCACACTCTTTGATACATCAACTGAAAACTTGATTTTGCTGTTTTTAATAAGTGAATCCACAGGTGCTCTAGGATTTGCTCTAAGAGATGGCTCAACTTCTTTGGAAAGCCACTTAGTAGTAACTTTTGTGTTCTCTGCTGATGCTGGACAAGTGTGCTCCATGTTACACTTCTTAATGCAAAATGTTCTTTCATGAGCTATCCTGGAGGCACAGATGTAAAATTCACATCCATGCTCTCTCTGTGAACACCAAACAATAATTCTTGTTGGAGTGTTCCTGTGGTAGTGAAAAGACCTCAAAGTTCTTATATGAAAATCTCTTAATGCTTCTCTGAACTGGTAAACAGAATCAAAACACAAGCTCTTGCACAAGAGTAAATGTGAATTGGGAATTGAAGGGTCAAAATATACTCTTTCCTTCATCTTTTTCTTACTACTCTTTGTCTTTGCCTTCTTCATGATGTATGGTAGTTCAACTTCATCTTCTTCTTCCTCATCACTTATGCCTGGATCACCAGCAAAACAAAACTCATCTGCTTCAGGAAACCAATCTTCAAAACGTTTTTTCTCTACCTCATTGTGACATCTGCTAGTTGGCCCAGGGTTCTTCACATGTTTCACAATAGCAGTACTTTGCAATGGTGTTTCCTCTTCAGAGGCACACTCTATTTCCATTTGTTGAACAGCTTCAGCACTACCATCTGAATGAACTGAATCATCAGAACAAAATTCAGACACTTCAGTGTCTCCTTCAAAGTGGTTCAAATCTGCCTCTCTTTGAATCCTGCTCCTCTCAAGCTGAGCCTTTCTATCATCTATCTCATTCTGAAACTCAGATTGCTCCACAACCTTTTGCACACAGCAACTCTCTTGAGTGTTCATGTAATTCTGAATAGCCTGTGTACTTATTGCAGGTTTAACATCTCTCACAACCCTTATGTTCACAACATTGACATGATTAAAAAACTCCAACATTTCATGAACACTAGATTCATTACCTAAATACTTTACTCTTTCAGATCCAATTTCCTCCTCCTTCACATAGTACATGTAATCACTCTGCCCATACCCTTCACTAGCAATGAGTGATTGTAGAGTAACAAAAGATATATCTGACTCATATATAACCCTTTTCACAGGGTTTCTTCCTTCTAAATGAAACCATATCTCCCACTTCTTGTCAGCAAAACTGCAGAAATAGGTGCTCATGAATTCAATTGAAAATGACAGAGCTACAAGTGCAATACAGTTTACTACACATGTCCAACAAGCTCTAACAAACACATATTACTAATTTGCCAGATTGAAGCAGCTAACCAATTCATGAGCAGCTAACCTGTTTGGCAGATTGAAGCAGCTAACCTAGCAGATGATATTTTCCATACCTGCAACCCATTGGCGATGACTGGGCGAGCTGTGCCTCCTGCTGCTGCGAGCCGGCCTGCGTCGAGAAGCTGGTGCTCCCCAACCAATTGTCGACTGAGCCCGCAGCGTCCAAACTTGTGCCACCGCCGCCTGCGTCGTCGCCGCCGCCGCCACCACCCATATCGCCGACGCCCCCCTCCGGAACCGCCGCCGCCATCGTCGCCGCCGCCGCCGCCGCCACCTAGTTCAGAGAGAGGGAGAGGACGGAGAGAGTGCAGCGAGAGGGGAAAGGGTCAGATCTTGACCCGCACCCGACCGACAGCGGCCGTTCCGACAAGGGACGGGCCGTTAACGGCCGTCCGCGCGCGCCGGGCGTCAGTTAGCCCGCGTGGCAACTGTTGGCGGGCCCAACCGGTCAGAATAGGGGTTAGCGCGGGCGAAGCGAGCGA
Source organism: Triticum urartu (assembly GCF_003073215.2). NCBI lineage: Eukaryota > Viridiplantae > Streptophyta > Magnoliopsida > Poales > Poaceae > Triticum > Triticum urartu. Next base: position 656,532,899 of record NC_053023.1, on the reverse strand, counting down.
TTACGCGAGTTGGTAGTTTTTTGCCACGGCTTAGGAAAAATTTGGTAGTTTTTCGCACAAAAACGTAGAGTGGTAGTTTTCTGTCACGTTTCCGGCAAATGTGGTAGTTTTTGGTTAAATACTCGCATAATATGTGTAGATGGACACTAGGCAAGCCTTGAGCAATAACACTGAATCTTTCTCCAAGCGATGCAAGAAAATGTTGATTAGGTTCTTCAGGTTTTATTTTATTATAAGCATTTGAACAAGAATCTTTTTCCTATTGCCCGCATGAATTTTCACAAGAGTTTTTCTAAAGGTTAATTTTGACAAGATCGGATGTTTTCCCGCAAATTTCTTTTTTGACAAGAGTTGTAGGAACCGGCTTTCCTGGATCTCTGCTGGTGCCTGGTGCTGATAAACCAGCACATTTTCTGGCCTCGATGTTGTGAATCGGGGACAGTTTTGCACTGTAAACGAGCAGTTCCACAAGTGAGGAAAAACAGTTCTTTCACCAGACAAAAAAGTTAAGAAATGTTCCATCATCAGTGTACTCAATACTTGGGGAAACATTTTCTTACCAACAAGGAAAACAATAAGAAATTTACGACGAAATCTCGACAAGCAAGGAACAAAGAAGGGAAATGCCCAGTTGCTAGCAGAAAAATCTTCTGGATTCGGGAGCACCTTGTAGCCCTGTAGGCACGTACCATATAATATGCAGAGAATATGCTTGTTGAGAAAGAGGATGTGTGAGCCTGCTTAGTGCTGTTGATTAGCGCATTATTCTGTTAAAAGCTGCGTCTTATCATGAGATGATGGCACCAGATATTGTGATGATATAGTAACAGGCAGGATCTCTAGCCTTATTATGGCAGCTGCAACTTGGGTGAGCAGCTAGCAATCATGGACTCATTTTAACCCTACATACTCCATTGGGAAGCCTCGGCAGCTTTGCTTGCACCATCTACAAATGAGCTTTTTAAGCAGACAGGGTACCTGTGCTGGCTGATGACAATGTGCCAGCAGTCACTTCTGCATCATCACAAGATCATGCCCAATCAAAGATTTTCAGCAGAAAAATCACAACACATCAAATACAATTTGCAATAGAAACTTTGACTTGGTAGCCTCACAATGCAGGTTAGTGTGCAGTGCAGTGTCATAGTGTGTGGACCTCTCACAGGAGCAAACACTTTAGCTATCTGATTACTGGTGTGGGAGTAATTCAAGGACCACAGTGCACATAGGATTAGACCAGTGACCTGTACTTCCATGGCATCCAATGCATCAACTTCACACCAACTGTTGCAGGAAGGACGCATCATCACCAATTATTATTACTCAACCACACAGTGTACATGCCAGACCAAACGGAGAAACATAACACAACACAGGATGAGATGCCACTGCCAGCCACCCTAACCTAAAGTACTCCAAGAATCAATGGAAGAGGGGTACATCACAACAACATTTGCTACCACCCCATCATTCACAAGGACACTAATCACAGAAGCCAAATCCACCCATAACTTAGTCCAGTTAACATAACATGTCTTACAAGCATCATCCATGATTAAACTGGAAGGGCTTTTCGCAGACAGAGTGAAAACCCCAGCCATGAAAATCAGGGGGCTTTCTCTGTACCGTCGGCTTCTCTATCCGCTAACCGGACAACAAAAGAGTTGCTACCAAGTCAACTTACTACACAGATTCAAAAGTTCTGCCAAAGTCTACCATATGATGGGTAATATTAGCGATGGATCATCTACTGCGGTTACAACAAGACACAGGTCTTTATTAAAACATGCATCATTGTCGAGGTACCCTAACGATGAGCGCTACGAGGCTTATCTATGACCTGAACTAAGGATTCCTTCTTATTTGCACTTTGGGCAGTTGTTGCTTATTTCCCAGATGGAGTTCACTGGGGAGGGAACCAGCCACTGCTGTAGAGCTTATCTGATGGCCTTGGCATTGGCAGCCTGACACTGTCGACTTGGCCATGGTTCTTCCGAGCACCGTCATAAGTGGAAGACGAACAATTGGGCGGCACGGTCCCTTTGTTCGAGTCCTGTGGTGGAAGGAAGTAATTTGCAACAGCTAGGTTGTTGTCAAGGACAGGGATATCACCTGTAAGAGTCCTGAATGCAAACTCCAGGCATGGGTCTGACCAGATACTTCGAAACAGCGACGACAGGGAATATCCGGGCATAGCATCAGCTGTTCCAACAAGTCCGTTCGGTTGCGGCGGAGCATCCACATTCTGGCATCCAACGTCTGTTAACGAGCATGCAGCAGATGCTCCTAGTATCTGTTCAGGAGCTGAAGGATACTTGTCTTCAGCATTTCCAGAAGTACTTGGGGCATGTGCACCATCTTTATTCTGAATTACTGGAGAGGAAATTGCCTTTGACTTAGGATTTTTGACCTGCTTTGCTGGTTGTAACTGACCATTGGTATCTGTAGCGCCGACAAGTGCATCACCAGGCACATCATTCGCTTCCTGGTCCCTTTTCACTGCAGTCAAATGAGGTGACGATCGAACAGGTGCAGCAATCTGTTTCACAGGTTCAGTTTTTTGCTTCTTCCCCTTGGGTTTCGGCTCCACATTTGCTTCTTCTCTTCCAGCAGATTCATGCTTCAGAGGCTGATCTTTCTCTCTTGCCATCTGAAGCTTCAATTCAGCCAGCCTCCCTTTGGAGACACCCTTCGGCTCCGATGATGGCCGCCCAGACTGTATATTTTAAAATAAAGGCTATTAGATGGTGCAGTAATAGTTAGGTTGACAATGAAAACATAGGTAGCAACAAAGATTCTTTGTGATTCACTCATTGTAAGTACAATAGAAACCTGAGGGCATCGTCAGTTTAGCACCACTTTCAGGTATATGACTAACAGTCCAAGACATTTAATATTCATCGAGAACATGAATGCTGATGTTTAGGTCAATATGGGGAATTTAACAGGCTGCGAAAGCGTGGCATACGCTGTAGGATACTAGAAAATTGGTAATTCACAGATGCATACCCAGTGCTGAAAGCTCCCACACAAAGGTGGGGTCTGGGGAAGGGAATTTCTAGAGCCTTTCCCTTGCATAATAATTCTGCAAGGAGGCAGGTTCGAACCCAGGAACTCCAGGCCACAAGTGAAAACACTCTACTACTGGCCCGCCCTTCAAAATTGCAATCAGTAAGAAGGTACTTATTTTAAATGAATAATTTGACAATCCAACCATCCAAACCATGTTTAGTTCAGCGATTAGGACTTCTCATACCCCTTCTCTCTTATATTTCAGAAAAGCTGATAGAATTAATCAATGTATCCCTTTAGATTGCTGCTAATGTACAGACAGCGCCAGATTGGCAACTGGCCTAAAGTTTTGTACATTCCTCATCTTTAATGCGAATGCAGAGCTCCTGACATTTCAGGTAAAAAAATGGGCATGGCATGTTCTAGAAAAAACTATAAGAATTTTGTAGGTGCGTCAAGAAATCATAGGTTATCTAGTGTACATTAGCAAACAAAACATTTTTGCACTATCCTAGAACTAATTTAATACTACCTGAAAAGGGGAAATCAAATGTACATGCAACGATTTACCTAAATATGAATTTTAAATTTCACAAAAAAATCATACATATCCATGATAATGATACATGAACACCTGAAAAAATAAATATGATCAAGTTTCTACTGTACCAAAAAGATAAGTGGTTGCTATTACACTGTTCAAACAATAAGTCAAACATTTTGTGTTTTTTGTGCAGGGTGCATTTGGTCATCTTTCTGTATTATATTCCATAGGCACTTGTGCTATAACATGATGCAACAATAAGTCAAACATTTTGTCTTTTTCGTGCAGGGTGCATTTGGTCATGTTTCTGTACGATATTCCATAGGCACTTGTGCTATAACATGATGCACTTGTATGATTTTTTTTAGATGCATAATTAGGTAAACTCAAACTCAAGTAGCCCTCAAAAAGGGAACATTTTTTTTATTTCACAACGTTTTTACTTTATCAATTGAATAATTAGTTGACACAAGATGTTTAATATGTAGACAAAATTCAAATAAGAAATGCCATAAGAGAAGGAACATACATGTTGAGACTGGTTCCCTGAAACCTGCAGGTCCTCAATTTTTCTCTTGTTTGGCGTCACAACACGGTCACTGGTATCTTGGGATTCGAGATAGAGGTGAACTTCTTTGAGAGAACGAAATTCGTAGCTATTTGTAGGATCAATGTAGAACTGTATATATCAAATGATTAGATCAACTATAAGTACAAAACAGAGGGTTAAGTGGACAAGAAACAGAATGATGTCAAAGTCCAACATAAATTGGTCATAACATCTTGTGGAAAAACGCCTAAAAGCTATTCTAAGAAAACAACTCAATTAGGAGTAGTTTCTATCGATTATATAATTTCTAGGTAGGACACAATCACTTACAGCTCATTAAGGATTCATTTCGTTTAAAAAAGGCATGTATCTTCTTGTGCTCAGATGGATGTATCTAGACATATTTCAGTGCTAAATACATCCATTTGAGCAACAAGTAATTCCGGACAGAGGTAGTACTCCCTCCGTAAACTAATATAAGAGTGTTTAGATCACTAAAGTAGTGATCTAAACGCTCTTATATTAGTTTACAGAGGGAGTACTATATAAGGTTCAAAGGTAGGAAAGAGGCTTAGCTGCTTTCAACTCAATTTCATATTCATACCATGACAAGAACAAGGTTCAATGAATTTTTGCGTTGAAGCCGTAAAACTATTCAAGATTCACCGCGTTGCTCATGCATACAGTTGTTGGCAAACAACAATGCAATATACAACCTAGATCACCAGCATATTTAATTGAACTAAATTGACCCGAGGATTGCTAATGAAAAATGAAAGTTTTTTTTACAGTGTGAAAAGGGAAAGGTTAGTAGTAGTCTAAGCCCCACTACAGAAAACCGCACAAATTCAACTGCAAGTGAGGAGTTGTTTTCTATCAAAAAACTAACAAAACTTGTTTTTAAGGTCTTTGTACCTTTTTCGTTGGAACCGAGACTGCAACAGGCATCAGAGTGGTAGCATAAACACGTACACACAGAGTTAAATTATTTGAGTAAATTCCACTTTCACCTCCTTAGTAACGACGTTGTGACAATATTTACCATATTTAAACGGTCTTGCCACATTTACTCCTTAGTTGTGATCTTGTGATGTTTTTTTACCCCATTTTATTTTCCCCTCAGACTGACAAGGTGGACCCATATATCAGGATGATGTGGAAGCTGACTAGTCTGAAACTCAGGCCGTATTTGCAATATGGCGAAGGAGCAGTGCGGTGGAGGCGGAGCTAGCCAAAACCTATCCGCCAAAGTTGACAAAATTCCATAGAGCTTAACTGAATTTGATGAAATTTGAGGGATTTCAACATAATTTTGTATTGCCCCTAACAAGTATGTGTCCTAGTTGTCTTATGCAGTAAGATGTCATGTCATCCTAACAAGTTTGAAGTTTCCATAGCATGTCCTAGGGATCTAACTCGTCCGTTTGATATAATAATAAATAATAAAAGAAATGGGGTAAAAGTTGTCGCAATGTCACAACTAAGGGGGTAAAATGTGGCAGGATTTAACAGGGCTCACAGGATCACAACTGAAAAACAAAAAAATGGAATTTACTCCAAATATTTCCACAATTAACCAAAGGAAACATACTGCACCTTGTCCCTCCTGGCCCTAGTTCCATGCCGAGCCTTTCTAGGCCTGTACTCTTTCAACCAACCATCAGGTAACCCCTCTCCGGCAGGCTCGCGTTTGGTATTAACCTAGGCAGGTAGGCAAGAAGTATGAATTAAGAAAACCTGCCAAATATTACTACTGAATTATAGAAAGAGTTTGGAGTGTCCATATGTACCATGATCCCGTTTGGGAAGTGCAAGCCACAGGATCCTGTCTGCCTAAAACATCCTAAATCATGCAAGGAAATGGTAAGCATCTGAATGAAGCATATAAACACATGGAGCTTACTGTGAAAGAGGCATGCAGTCAAGCATTTATGTACTTTGCTGAAATAATAATACGCTGGCGGTCTGGAGCCGTCTGTAAGGAAAGCTGATGGGACAAGGCTTTTATGGGAGCACTACAGAAAAGGTGTTTGCAGAACATGAGCTGAGCCTGTTCAAATCCACTCCTGAATCCTGATACCTCAGTTGAGCTACTAATAGAACTTGCTAATCCCAGCTCCTCGACAAAAGGGTGTAGCCGCACAAACTCAAGAGTGTAGCTGCTAAAAAGGTACTACTACTAGTATCCTTCTTTTAAGAGGTAAAAGCACAGCAGACCCAGGAACTTGTCCGGCCCGTGATGTTTCAGCCCACAAACTTGCAAAACTCCACTCCGCCACCCACAAACTTGCAGCCCATGTGCAAAAACACCCAAAGCCAATCCCGTTGCGACATCTGGCCGAGGCGGAGCCGAGGCGTTCGTCGCTCCCTTTTGCAGAAACCCCCCTGACATTTACCAGTACTGAACCCGCACTCCACATCTATGGCGACAGTTGATTCAGTATAGAAAGAAGACTGGCTGTACTAACACAAAACGCTACTTGTATTCAGTTGGCAAAGGACAATAGAGCACAACGGCAGATCCTGGGTTCGAAACCCGGGCCAAACCCTTTTTTTTGCCATTTTTAACATAGAAAAGATTCAGACTGAAACATAGAAATCAGTTCAGAATTTGCTGTACATATGTGGTTTGGCAAACTCTGTTTTGCCCTGTCGTTTCATCTCTCCACAGAACTCGCGCGCTGTGGCGACGGTTCCGCTCCAAGATGACGTCATCCATCTCGGCGGCGTCGCCGGCGACCGGCGCAGGCATGGAGCCGCCGGAATCCGTCGGTTTCGTCCGTGAACCTGGAGCTATCCCCCCCGACTATGGTATGCCCTGTTATGCTCTGTTCCGCGCCAGTCTTGTTGCGTCTTTTGTGGGGGTGGGGGTTTGGTAGGGTTCTTGAACTAGGACGATCGGTTGGATTCAGACGGATATATAGATGATTCGAACGGCTGTTTGCAGGTGAAGTAATTAGGATGGATGGATCTTCTTGGTTAGCCGATGGATTTGTGCTAGGGTTTGCTTGTTTCGGTGTCTGTAGTTTGAAATTTGGTTGGATGTCGTATTACATGTCAAAAATTGTTACTTTTTATTGGATTGTATGTGCACATGCATTGCTGCTGCTGAAGATGGTTTGTGATTTGAGCATTTCAACAAGATTTATATGTGAAGAGGGATTTTGATTGCAGCATCATTATTAGGCTGTATGTTTAATTTGTAGCTAATAAACACAACTTGTGTTTGCTGTTTTGCAGTTTGTGATTCTGCAATGGGAGTAGCAGTTGAGAGCATCTTCTTTACTCTGGAAATTGAGCACAGTGGTCTGTTTTGTGGGCCAAGCAATAATCTGGAATATTATGGGACTACTCTAGAGATATTGGATTATTGCAGTGCAGCTAATTTGAGCTATTCTGTCCTCCAAGAGCATCTGAAGTGGCTAGGCTATGGTGTTGATGAGCAGAACAGGTACTGGTGCAGACCTGGGCATGAGTTATCAGATGGATTGGTGCGTATTAGGGGAGATGCAGATGTCCAAGATATGATCAAAGTAGGTGCAGATCACAAGGTACTTCACATGTTGGTTGATCATTCAAACTTCATACAAATCTGCAGGGATGATGTGATATATAAAGGAAGCCCAACATTGGCAGCTGTTAGCAGTCCTACAAAAATGCCAAGTAGGGCTGTTTGTGAAGCTCAAGTTTTGAATGAAGATCCCATATCTGAGATGGCACCAAAAGCAAATAATGCCAATGAAGATGGTAATGAGGAAGCAGAGCTAGCAGACACAGATACTGACTTCAGTGATAGTGATTATGAGATTGATGAGGGAGATGATGATTTGTTTGATGACAACATTGATTTTGATGTGCATGAAGAAGAAGAGGTGGAGGAGCCAGATGTGGAACCTGAGTATGTTCTTGATGATGAAGATTTGCACCTGACAAAAGAAGAAGAAGAGTACTTGAATTACAAATTCAGGGCTTTCAATGCAAAAGTTGACATGAAATCACCTATTTTTAAAGTTGGCATGGTTTTTGCTGATGTGAAGGAGCTCAGAAATGCTTTAACAGCATACTCTATTAGGCAAAGAGTTAAGATCAGGAAGGTAAAAAATGAGCCATCTAGGCTGGATGCAGTATGTCAGAAAGGTTGCCCCTGGATGTTGAAGGCTGGTAAAGACAACAGAACAGGGGGTTTTGTCATCAAGGCATATGCAGCTGAGCACAGATGTCCAAAAAAATGGAAGTTGAGGTCCCTCACTTCAAAATTTCTAACAGCATACTTCATAGATGAATTTAGGGATGATCAGAAGATGTCACTTGGAACTTTCTCAAGGAAGGTTACAAAGGAGTTCAATGTGACACCAAACAGATGGAAGTTAGCTAGAGCAAGGAAACAAGCTCTCAAGGAGATACATGGAGATGAGGAGGAGCAATTCAACAAATTATGGGACTATGGAAGTGAACTGAGAAGATCTAACCCAGGTTCCACATTTCTCCTATCCACTGCTCTTGTGAAGGACACAAATTTTCCATTAGGGAGGAAATGCTTGAAAACCCTTTACTGGTCTTATGATGCATGTAAAAGAGGCTGGCTCAAGGGCTGTAGACCAATTATTTTTATTGATGGATGTCATATGAAGACCAGGTTTAAGGGAATTTTGCTGAGTGCTGTTGGCATTGACCCAAATGATTGTATATTCCCTATTGCCATGGGCTGGGTAGAAGTGGAATGCACTAGTTCGTGGGAGTGGTTCTTAACCACGGTAAGAGATGATCTTAATGTGAGAAACACTGCTCCATTTACAATAATGAGTGACAAGCAAAAGGGCTTAATAAATGCAGTTAAGAAGGTTTGGCCAGATTCAGAGCATAGATTCTGTGTGAGACATATATACCAGAATTTCCATGAAAAACACAAAGGGGAAGTGCTGAAGCAGGATCTATGGGCCATAGCAAGATCTCCAAACAAAGTTAAATGGAGAGAGAACTGCCAAAGGATGGATGGGCACTGCTCTGCTGCATTTCACTGGACTGAAAGATTGGATGTGAATACATGGGTTAAAGCTTATTTTAGTGATTTCAGCAAGTGTGACATTCTGCTAAACAACAATTCAGAGGTTTTTAACAGGTAATTTGTCACAAAATGTTGTTCTGCTTATCATATAAACACACTTGCATATTATCATGTTTATTGTGCTTATCATATATAGCCTATTGTGCTTATCATCCATAGCCTATTGTGCTTATCATACATATGTTCTGAATGGCTTATCATTTCCATGTGCAGCTATATTCTGGATGCCAGAGAGATGGCAGTTCTATCTATGCTAGAAAATATCTTTTATAAGATAATGCACAGGATGATGATTAAGCAGAGAGAGGATGTGGAAAAGTGGACAGGAAACAGAGTTTGTCCTAAGATTTTGAAAAAACTTGAGAAAAACACAGCTTATGCTGCTAATTGCCATGTTTCTCCAGCTGGTCAAGAACTGTTTAGAGTGCAATCAGGCAACTCCAGCTACTTAGTGGATCTGTGCTTGCACAAATGTGAGTGTAGAAGGTGGCAACTGTCTGGTGTTCCTTGTGGGCATAGCATTGCTTGCATGAGGGAAGAGAGAATTAACCCTGAGGACATGGTGCATGATTGCTACACAGTGCAGACCTACCTGAAAGCATATGGTTATACCCTGGTTCCTTTAAGAGATCCAAAAGACTGGGAGAAGATTGAAGCTGACAAAATCTATCCTCCAGTGTTCACAAAGCAGGTGGGAAGGCCAAAGAAAAATAGGAAGAAAGCTCCAGAGGAGAAAATCAAAGGTGGTGTGAGGTATTTGAACAAAAAAGGAGTAACTATGCATTGTTCTATTTGTGGCAAGCCTGACCACAACAGGAAGGGCCACTACAAGTACCAGGAGGCCCTACTTGGAGGAGGATATGAAATAGATGAAAATTATGATGACCCTTCTTTTCTTCAGGTAACTTCTACAAATATGACATTTTTTCTCACTTTGTTGTTAAAATGTTAGAGCTCCTTCTGATGATGATTGTATGCTATGTGCAGAACATTTTCCCTGGGCTGGCAAATCCTACACTAGATCCCTCACGGCAGCCACAATCAATGGTCTTCAACATGGCACAAAGAGAGAGATCATTCAGAGCTCCTCATAGAGAGCATGGACCATTGCCTCAGCAATCCTCTTTTGTTGCAGCTGCAGGTGATTCCATTCCACAACCTAGAGTTATTACAACCGAAATGAACATAGGCAGGAGTACAAGAGCAACCCGAAGAGCTGAAACAGGGGAAGGATCACAACATGTTGCAAGAGGTAATAAAAGACAGAGGGGAGCTGGAAGAGGAGCTGCTGATATTGCAGGCACATCTATAGCTGCTGCTAGGGGAAGAGGAGCTGGAAGGGGAAGGATCTCTGGAAGAACTGCAGGAGGTAGAGCTGGAAGATGAGCTGGAAGGGGAAGGAACACTGCAGCAGCTAGTACTGGAAGAGGTGCTGGAATATCTTCAGGTGTTGACACATCTTTAGGACTTGGATTTGGTACTGGAAGAGGTGCATATTACTGGTTGTTTGGAGATGACAGGGCTACAGAAATTCCAGATCTCAACTTGTAGGCCATTCCATTAGTACACCTACAAGTTCATGAATGAACTTCATTTTGTCTCACCAAATGAAAGAGTTCATGGATGAACTTTCTTTAGTGATGTATTTTGTGACAGCAAACTCCATGGTGCTGCTGCTAAACTTAAGTGTATTCTGTGACAGCAAACTCTTTTATGCTGTACTTGTTTAAATGATGTTTGAACTAATCTCTGCTGCTTAAAATATGTGCTCAATTTCTGCATTTTTCAGTCATTGTACATATGTACATCAAATTCTGAATTTTTACTGTCATGGTACATATGTACAGCAAATTCTGAATTTTTTCAGTCATGGCACATATGTACAGCAAATTCTGAACTGATTTCTATGTTTCAGTCTGAATCTTTTCTATGTTAAAAATGGCAAAAAAAAGGGTTTGGCCCGGGTTTCAAACCCAGGATCTGCCGTTGTGCTCTATTGTCCTTTGCCAACTGAATACGAGTAGCGTTTTGTGTTAGTACAGCCAGTCTTCTTTCTATACTGAATCAACTGTCGCCATAGATGTGGAGTGCGGGTTCAGTACTGGTAAATGTCAGGGGGGTTTCTGCAAAAGGGAGCGACGAACGCCTCGGCCAGATGTCGCAACGGGATTGGCTTTGGGTGTTTTTGCACATGGGCTGCAAGTTTGTGGGTGGCGGAGTGGAGTTTTGCAAGTTTGTGGGCTGAAACATCACGGGCCGGACAAGTTCCTGGGTCTGCCGTGCTTTTACCTCTTCTTTTAACCAGGAGGACTAGTCGATTTTGTAAGATGCTGGCTATGGTGATCTGCCCTATGTCCCAAGCCCAATTGTTGCTACTTTTTTTGAACAAAATATCTCTTTGTTTCGCAAAAAAAGGAGAATAAAAATCCCCTTTTTGAGCGCGCGCACACACACACATGCACCGGAGATAACTCAACAAACCCACCCAGTAGGAACTTCTGCTTGGGAGATTAGTAAGCAGCTCATGGTTCCAAGACAAATATCTGACCACGAGAAAAGTAGGCAGGGAGGGAGGGGGGGAGCAAAGACCTGAGCAATACTAGTACTACCATAATTATTTTATTTTACTTTGCACCGGAAAGGATGGCGTTTCTGTGGATTCTTTAACGAGAGAAGCAAACGATTTACTGATCATAAATAATCACAGATAAACGCCGAGGATATTGCACTCGGGTGTCGGAATCCAGATCCAAAACCTCACACAAAGCACTAGTATTACCACTCAGGCAAGCAGCACAGCAGCAAGCACCACAAATCTTGGCATATTCGCATGAACAAGAGCATGCGCATGCTCTTGGCACACAATCGTACTAGTAAAAAACGCTAGGCTCCCTCCCCGTAGAACACGGAAATCCATTGGGGAGAACAAACTACTACTAGTACTACTCTCGAACAAACTTGACTTGGAAAAAATCAGCAAGCAAAAGAAAAAGGAGTGGTTGCGCCCGGCAAGGAACGAAAGGAGGCCGAGCAGAGCAGGAGCACTGACCTTATTACGGCGCGGTGGCCATGGATGGAGTCCGCGCAGGCAGAGGCCAGGTGGTTGGGGAGAGGAGGAGGAGACCCGGGGCCGGGAGGGAGAATGACAGCAGGAGGTGCGCGAGGAAGGCCAGGAGCACGACGCACTGGGAGTAGTAGGAGACTAGGAGTAGGAGGAGTCGCAGGAGGGCAGCAAAGGCGGCCTCCCCTTTCTTTCTCTATTTGTTTTACCGGCCCGATCTGACAGATGCCTCTCCGTCTCCCCCGTCTCGTGATTCCGTCAAGTGAAGGCGACGCTCGCTCCTCGCTCATGCGTGGACTGTGACAGTGTCGTCCAACCGTCCCTCCCGCCCTCGGGCTGCTCGGTGGTGTGGGTAATGATGGTGGCGTCCTTCCTCGCGCCACGGCCGCTACTGGACAAGGCAAGGCCGGGGAGGGAAGCCAAGACGTCGCGCCAACTGTGGGTGGTGGTTGATGGAATGGAGGTGATGGAGGTGGAGCCATTTCTTCCTTTCTTTCTTTGCTCCGCTTTGCCCATGCCTGCCTCTGCTCACTCACTGTCTTTTGACTGACTGGACTCGGCGGTTTTTATTGCCTATACGTAAATGAGGCAACAGCTCGCCTCGATGCAGAAGGTGTCCCTCCTGCTTCTTTTTAATTGTGACACATGTGCCTTTTGTCTGATCAAGTCAGTGCAATCTCTGCTTGTTGTAAGCTCATTTTCTTTCTTCCTTTCTTTTTTGAGGCGAATTTCTTGTGCTTCAATGGCGCTGCATGTGTGCATGGCATTGGCATGGCTTCAGCGTTGGCATTTACTAAGAATCAGCACACCGCTTGGCTTTAAAGAATCAAGGTCTATGGCGTCTGCCTAGCTGCCCGACTAGCCTAGCCCCAGCGAGTTTTGTGCTAGCCCTACCCTGCGCGTGAGGAGGGAGGTAGACTTTGATCGCCTCCCTCCCAATTATTGGTCTCTCTCATCTGAATCCTCACAGTAGATATTAGTACTACCAAGATGAGACGACACCCGCATTCTCCATCCAGTCATCCATGGACATGGATAAAGAAAGGATCATCGTTATCATCACAAGAATCCCTGAGTCTGGCCAGACGAATGAGATGCTCTTCCTTGACTGTGAGCCTGAGCCACCGAAAGGATCCAAGAGATAAGATGGGCAGCAGCAGCAAGGAATCCAATTCCCTAACCTCACCAGTAATGTAATCTAAGCTAGCTGCATCCATCACATTCAGATACAGTGACACGGCTGATGGGAAATCACATTAGCAGGTGCGTATTTTAACCTTTAAATTACCGCTAGTGAACCAGACGAGGACCACGTACTACTACCCCTTTCCCTGTGCGCCGAGTGCCTCGAGAAACGTGGACTGGACCGCGCGCTAGGCCGGTTGGTGCTGCACTGCTTGCATACTCCCAGGTAGCAGATTCAACTCTCAAGGCGCAGCAAGAAAAAGATCCGATTCAGAAAAGAGAAAACTACGGCGTCCCCTCCCCTCCCGTCCGTCTCGGTGAATGAACGAGTAGCCAGGACACGGCGCCGTACCTCTCGCTGCAGTCGAGTCGACGGTGGCCTCCCTCCTCCGCGGCCGGCGTCGTCCCGGGCTACGCACTCATGTCGGCGACAAAAACGGCGCCGTCGACGGGCAACATCAATGGCAGGAGCGATTAGGAATACTAGTACCATGGAATGGATGCCAACTGTTCTCTTCTGGCGAGTGATCGATCTGATCTCACCCACTACAACGGGGGAGACGAGAAGAAGGCGTCGCTCGCGAGTGGCGCGTCTCCGTCCCGTTTCCCTCGCCTCTCCGAACGCCAGATCTGTTGACTGTTTCGGATTACTGCCTTTTTTTTTCGAGATAAGGATTACATACCGCCTGTCTCTCTCTGCTGCTACCTCGCCCATGAGGCCCGATAGCCCATACAAGGTCTGTCGGCTGCCTGTTTCCGGCCTTTGTGTGCTGCGTGTCTGCTGTCTGGCCCATAAGGCCCAATGACGCGTGCTGTCTTTTTGGTACCGTGACTCTCTGAGTAGGACAAATACGAAAATAAACGCTCCTTCCGTCCGAAATTGCTTGTCTAACATCGAAATAGTTATAGATACATTCATTTAAACGACAAACAATTCTAGACGCAGGGAGTAGCAAATGCTCTCGGAGTGGCCGTTTCATTTAAGCCGCAAAGTCTCAGTGCTGCACGAGAAAGGATCAGTGTCAACTGTCAAGAGCATCTAGTCAAGGTCATTATTCCCCACGCTGGCATATTCCAAGACCCTCCTAACTATGGCTTAATTGACCCACAATTTTGAGGACTGAGCTATATACTTATTTTCGAAAATGGGCCTACTCTCTTCGCCACACTAGTTACTTGCCCCTACACGTGGTTACTCAAAAAAAAAAAAAGAACTTGCCCCTACACGTGATTGCCTCATCGAACATCCGCATGACCTTTTGCCATTACATTGGCGTGAAAATTTACGATCTGACTTTTACTAGTTGGACACAACAATGACACTTTAGTCATCATGTTGCTAAGAGCATCTACAGTCGGACTTTACAAACCCCGCTCGTTAAACGTTCGCGGACGCGTCCGGGCATGTTCGCAGGTACTGATCGGGCACCCCTCATATTTTTCATTCTGCATCTACGTACTTATATCCAACGCTTTATATCCATATTATCCATGCACACGTTGATCTATCCTAAATGATCAAATAACGGACAATAAAATTGAGCTGCAAAGGAACACAAGATCGACTGCAAACGGACATAACATACTTCATCACATCCAAAAGAATCATAGTTTGTCCACGGACAAGTTCATGAACTTCTACGACTATAATTGATATAACTATTGAGGAGGAGGAGGAGGAGGAGGAGGAGGGGGGGGGGGGGGGGGGGGGGGGGGGGGGGGGGGGGGGGGGGGGGATCACCACTTCCTCGCCGGGCCTTTGCCCTTTCGGTCACCGGCACAACTGCAGGCGTCTGTGGCTGGTGGAGGATCTTGGTCGTCGGACGACGAGGTGCAGCTGTCGCCAGCGTCAGAGTTGGAGTCGGAGAGGACAATGAGCCCCTTCATCCGACGGACCGCCCTATCCTGCTCTCGCTTTAGCCTTGCCACCCGAGCCTTTCTCCGCCGCTGCCTCCTTCGCCTCACTCCGACTGCTCAATAGCTAGTCGGAGCGCCTTGGCGTTCTTCCGTCGGAGGCGGCGAGCGTCCGTCTCCACAGCCGTGAGGGAGCGGCGGTACACCCAGGCGAGGAGATGCGCGTCCTCGTCGGCGTCCGGCTCCGTCCCGGGGTGGCGGCGCGCGGACTGCTCCGCCGCCTCCCTCTCCCGTGCAGGCTGCCTCTCGCGGCGCGCGCCTCCGACTCCGGAGTGCGCGTGCGGGCCAGAGGCGCGGGCACAAGCACCCAACGCTAGCCACATGCAGGAGCGGCCGACGGGGGGAAGGAGACGACGCGGGGCCGGCACGGACTGTGCTGACCGGGCGTCGTTGTGCGCGGGCCGGGAGGGTCCAGCTTCGGCGTCCGCGCTGCACCGGCGCGGGAGGTGCGACGGCGCTCCAGATTCGAAGCTGCCGTCGATGTCCACCTTGGACCACTCCAGCACAATGCGGAGGGCCATCTCCTCCTCGTAGTCGAGCTCCGAGCCGGAGTCGCTGCCGGAGCTGCTCGTCATGGTGGATGGGATCGGAAAGGGTGAGGGAGAGGAGTGGACAGAGCGAGAAAGAGAGGGACAGAGTGAGCTAAGGTTTTGAGCTCGCCACCCGGATTGGGTTTTTTGTGGGGTCCGTGGTGGGCCGGGCCTGTCAGGCGGACGCGCCCGGGCGTCCCGGGCTGCCTCATATCCGCCCTACATTTGGGCTGGATATGGGGGGTGCCGGTCAGCCCATGAACCCGACATTTGTCCGTAGTTTGAGAGATCCGGCTGGTTCAATTTTTTGTGACCGGTCACTGACCGGACCATCTGTCTGAGCGTTTGAGATGGGTATGAGAGGCCCGGCTGCAGATGAGTTGATGTGGACATGATTTGTTGAACCCAACGATGGAAAATATTTTTGTTTCTAGCCGCCACGTGCTAGAGTTGGCGACGTTGGCACGTGTGTGTTCTCTCTTCTTGAAGGCATTGTTATGGAAGAAAGTATAACTTAGCTGTAGAGATTTAGGTTGTGCCTTGTCTTGGTTCTGCCGTACGTTGTTGTGTACTAGGAGTATTATTATGGATGTTTTAGACTCGTTGATGTGTGCCAATTTTAATCAAATCATGGATATGCAGAGGCCAGGAGGTACGACCTTCCTCTTTGAAAGAGAAGGTAAAAGCGTGTCGGCGTGACTATGTATTGTATCTCAATCATCAAATACACCCTTTTATCCATGTGTAAAACCACACACACATAAGCAAGCAGCAACATCATCAAACAAAACCACTCTTTGACACTTCCAAAATACACAACCTCTTAACTTCAAGTCCAGCGTCCACGTCCTTGCTCACTGCTCTCGTTTCACCATCGACATACTTGGAGGCTGGAGCAGCTTTATTGGGTTGGGATTTGGGAAGCAAGCACACAAAGATATATTGTTGATTTAGTTGTAGGCGTCCGGGTTGGCGATGAGGTACGCCTCGGCGGCCTTGAAGATGGCGGTCACGGACTCCTTGGCCTTGCCGACCTCGTACTGGGCCTCCCCCACGCCCGGCAGCAGCTTGTACGTGGACTCCACCTTGACGACGCTGCCGCCGCCGCCGGCCGCCGGCTCCACCTTGATGCACGACGTGGCCGTCTCGATCACCGTGCCCACGTGCCCGCCCTCGAGGAGGGTCGACCGGCACTCGCACCCGTCCGCGTCCAGGAAGTCCAGCCTCTCCTTCACCACGCTGAAGGGCATGGCTGCATGCAAGGCCAACCAACCTGCGTGTCTCGTTCACGTGCCTGCTGAAGGCGAAGTTGAACTGCATGTATGCGGTACGTACCGGAGGTGAAGTTGAACTGCCTGACGCTGCCGACGCCGCCCTCGCCCTCGACGGGGTGGGCGCTGGCGACGACCTGCGGGGCCAGCTTGGGCGCCAGCGTGTGCCAGTCCATGACGCCGGCGCGGAACAGCCGTGGCGCCGCCACGGACGCCTCGATCTCGTGCGCCCAGCTCTTCTTGGTGGAGGCCATCGCGCGCTGTTCGTGCCTGCGTGCGTGATGATCAGCTCGTGCTTGTGTCTGCCTGGAGAGTGGACGTAGTCCCTATAAATAAACTCGTCGACTCCAAAGCCGGGGTTGGTGAAGCTAGGCTTGGCCGGACCGGTCCGGTGAGCGAGGCGCCATGCCGGGCCGGGCGTCCAGGTTTTCTACATTGGATGGCACACTAAGCTTTTAGTATTATGAGAGATCATGAATCCATCAATATTTGCTTTAGTTAAAGGAAGATTGTTTTGACGGGCTCCGAGATAAGATTACCTGGGGTTGGTGTGGTCAGAGCCAAGGAACAGACTGAATTACTGAACTGATTGGAAGCACACTTGCATAGTCGCATATGCATGCGTAGTCAGCAGTGCAAGGTTACATCCACTTCATTCAGTTTCTTTAGATCAACGACTTGGGTTGCCAGGCCAGAGAAGGAAAAAGTCAGGGGAAGAGATGAGATAATCCTGTTGTCGAAACAAATGCGGAACCATCTTGACGTACGGCGTTGCTTTGTTTTACCAACTCTACTATCTGCAACAAGGCTGGAAAATACAGTAAGACATACTAGCAAGGGCACTGTGGGTGACACTTTTATTCAGCATCGACACTATTTTCGGGCAACTTCTTCCTGGCACACCATTTCATCAGTTTCTTCTTCTTCCTCTTCCTCTTCATCGGACTGGGTTGTGCTGAATCCGGCTTCTTCTCTCATACTGCAGTACATCATTTGCATCCTTGTCGACCTGACAAAAGTGAAACACACCATCAATTATAACATTATTAGCTGAAGCATTAAGACTGCTGACAATTTACATACTTTTAGCCTTACTAGATGACCCGTTGCGCCCATGGCGCAAAGACCGAGCGCAAGCCAGGTATTGGAGGAGTGTGCATTGAAATATGTGGATACAGATTGAAACATATGTAAGAGCCTTTTTAGTTGGCATACATCTGGACTTATCTGAGCTAATATTCTTGATAAGGCATCTTCACACTGAAAATTTCAAAAGGTAGAGCTTGCATAATTGCAAAGAGAACATGCTGTAGACAAAGGAAGATTATTTTCCTTTATGTGTGCCATAAGATGTTGATGTACATTCTTTGGTGAAGTGGTGTGGATCGGTAACGAAATACTTTGGATCATTTGCATGGTAGATGCCTAGTAGAATTAATTGTTAGATGCATAAAATGATAGAACTTTTCAATGCATTTTTTGATAAGTCTATATACTTTCTGTAATATTTAATAGTAAAAGAGCCAGTGCGTTCTAATGCCAGAAAAAAAATCATAACCTCCACAGGCCATGAAAATATTTTGCTGCATCACCGATAACATTTTGGTGAACATTTTGTTCAATTTCATTAAAAAAATAATACATGAACTTTTTAAACTCATGTACATTTTTTTATTTCTAACACATTTGTTTTCAAAATTTTGAACATTTTATGAATATGCAAATATTTTTTAAAAATTATAAACATTGTTTGAATCCACAGATATTTTATTGTTTATTGAATACTTTTATTTTATTAAAAATTTATATTTTTTAAGTTTTAGAACATTTTTAGGTATAAAATTATATAATTTAGAGGAGAACAAAAGAACATATAAAATTAAAATAAAAAATAAAAACGAAATTTAAAAACAGGCCGGCTTAACGGGCGCTGCGTCTTCTCCCAGCGTGCAGAGCGTATTATAGGAGGTCCCTACTCTGTGGGCCGCCTTAAGTGGTGGATTCCCCTCTGTGAATTTTTTTTGGCTTATAGTTGGCATCGGTGGGAATATTTTGCAATTTTCGGGGTAATTTATGTGACATACCGCCAAACGCACGAATGACTTTATTCTTGTAAGTTTTTTTGAGGGATACTTTATTATTAGGTATAGATTCGATTGGGTGCCATCTGTTGTGGGCCTGTTTTTTTCGTGGCCCATTTAAGAACGCCTCATTTGGCATGTTTACGGTAGAACACGATGAGGCAGGGTGATATACTGATTCTTCTGTTTACTGAAAAAAATTGATTCTTCAACTGTAGTAAGAGTGAAATAAATACTTGTTTGTTTCGTTATTCCCAATACTTGGTGGATATGTATCTAGCAAGTATCCATATAACATTGGGTATCCAACAAGATATGCCAGGTTTTGCATGATTGGTCATTTCGTTCATAGGTTTCAATACTAAATGGAGAAAGAAAGTTTCTCCATGCTAACTCTGTTTGACCCACAAAACAGACATATTTCCTCATCCCAGGTGATGGAACAGAACGATATGACAGATTCAGTATTACACGGAACTGGAACTGCTACTCTGCCAGAGCAGAAACTGAAACCAACAACCAAAAGGCAACAACAATACCTATTCTTGTTACTGCTGAACCAACATTTAGCAATATGCCCATATTGATCTCAACTAATTTAGAAAGATCAGGCCACCACAGCTTGGCCAAAGGGCATTCAAAGAACAATTGAGAAATATCACCAACAAGGTCGTGCCTATCACACTGCCTATTGGGGCTAAGAAACCCTATAAACACATGGAACCCGATGGGAATTTCAGTTTGCAACAGAGCAGGAGTTGTACACCATAATCCCAGAAGAGTATATCTCAGGACAATAACATCTTTCTACCGGCAAACGATATAGAAGATGTTCTATGCAGCAATCCATGCCACAAAACCATGAGCCTCCAAAACCGTCAAATGGGCAGTACAAATTCTCCCGGCAGTCAATTTTGGGTGCACTCAACTCGGACAAAGGAACTCAAGTTTTTCACAAGCACAAATAGAACAAAAGCACGTCCACCCTGACCGAACTGTTCAGCACAACCAGCAACAAATTAGACTGAAGTTCACTTCAAATTCAAGATGTGGACCATGCTTTGTTAGGGTGGGGAATCATAGATAAATGAACCATGCTCCAGAACAGATCTACAAGCAAGTTGAGACTGCTCTTAGATCAACCATGGTCCTTGGCCTCTCCTCCAATTGACAGGCTGCTGCAGCTACACCATCGCCGATGGCTCCTTGGCCTATGTGATTAAATAAATTAGGAAAGAAAGAGGATCAAATTCTGGTGATGGTTAAGGTGATCTTATTGTACCATCGCTGGTGTGGGGTCGGCGACGCCAATGCCATGTGCACCTTCCTGGCTAGCATCCTCTCCTCCCTGTCATCTTCGTCCAATGAGAAAGGCTGGGGGGACAATGAGGACACGGATCTGGTGTCCTGGGAGTGGTTAGCGCAAGATATGAGAAAGTAAGCTGAGAAATGGGAAATATGCCTTGTCGAGATTTAACTCCATAAACAGGTTGTGTCATAGAATTACACGATCACGTATGATGTAAGGACTCAAGCACATATTGTTACGTTGTCCTGTGCCTAGACTTATTATTTATTCCCTTTGATCAATGGACAATCAAAGTAATTTATCAGACGCTCCATTGCGCAAACAACAGTCGGATACAACAAGAGCATCAGTTAGTTTTCCATCATTAATTAGCCTACATAGACAAATGAAATCTAATTGTCAAGAGAGGTTGCAAGAGAAAGGTCATTCAAGATCTGCGCCATATGTGATAGTAAATATGTATATCCACAATGAAATAAGCACTGGACAACAAAACAAGGATGATTTGATATACCTTGCTTTCAGGAATTCAATTTTGATGTCATTTGATGATTGAGCCATGAAAGTAAGGACATATCCAAACCTGAGGTGCATGAAGCAAGGCAATGAGCTAAATTAGTGCATCTAGTACATATTTGACTCACTCTACACTCTAGGCTTCCATAGCATGACAGTAATCTTAGGTCACTCATGGGAAATAAAACAAATCGAAGACCAAGATTTGCATATGGCGAATGGAGGAATGAAGCCATACCTACAGGAGAAATTCTTGCATTCATGCTACAAATCCCGAAAAGGAAAATCAAACCTCCTCTCTAGAGCCTCTGCCCTGTTAATATCTTAGACGCATAAGCGCCACAGCGGAAGATTCCTAAGACGGTTAGCAAAAAAAAAAGATCTTGTGAGCACCTGCACACTATAAATCATGATATATTTCTTATTTCTTACTAAGATATAAAAGCAGTGTATTCAGTAACACGATTTACCTGAGAAATCAGGCTTAGTTTTCTATCTTGTGAGCCATTAGTAGGTAGCTCTGCTTTTAGATAAAAATCTAAAAAAAGGAGACACATACAGATATATCTCAGGAATGTACACCAAATATGCTCAGTTGCTCATTATACATGAACTCAGGTGCTCATAAAAGATACATCTAGCCATACAGATGTTGCTCTTCCTAGTTCTTGATGGTGCACCAAGGAAAAATATCAATATCACTCAACAGTAAACATTTGTACATCCTTCTACAGCAAAATCAAAGTGCCACATGCATATGTCATAGGAGACGAAATAATTACATTAATAATACTTAGGTAATCGAAAAGTCTGTACTAATTGATGCTGGTCCTTTATGAAATTTAGACCATTTGTCTCAGCAAGCATATTCTCCTAAGAAAGAAGGCAGGTCTAGGCACACCAAAAGTTTCATCTGTGAGAAGCATTTTCACAAACACATGCTGTGCTACTTGTTCTACTAATCAAAGAAAACCAACAAGCAGAGAGGAGAAAACCCAGCAACCTGCAAGCTGAAGATGAGCAGAAATGGATAGCACATGGACACCCTCTTCCGTCCCTGCACTGCTGCCCCCTTTCTCGTCTAGCTTCGGGAGGCCAGCCACCCCCGTTGCTCCCATGATCCCTGCTGCCAGCTCCATCTTCATCCTCTGCTGCAAGGCCTTGTCATTTCGTCAAACACACACAACATAAAAACCAAATATTATGCAGAAGCATATAGATAGAAAGGAAAATTAAACTTGGATTGAAAATCCCCTTCCTTTCCATTTGGAATCCGATCTCACATGAAAAAACTGAGAAATGTTCTTATTCTTGTGCTGCCTAATGCCAACAGATCCGACCAATCTACAAATTAGTGTGTAGATCATGAAAAGAAAACACAGGGAATGATGGGGGCAGAAGGTTGCAACCGACCTGGAGATGAACACCATGCCACCACTGAAAAATCAGTGTAGGAATCAACAGCAACCCAAACACTATGTGCATAAGAAGAAGAAGAAAGGAAGGATGATCTCAGTTCACCATGGGAAAATGAGGAAAGGAGGAAGAAAGAGCTCACCTGTGTCGCATCTCTCCTCCATGAACTGGCAACCGTCCTTGACCTCTCCCCCTCTGCACACAGCCGCCGGGGTGGGGACCCTGCTGCCCTCACTGTAGCAACCGCTCCTTCTCGACCTACGGCCGCCATTCTCTCGGCCCCACACACAAAGAGGCCCACTCGTCATCCACTCTCGAAGCAGTCATAAACGTGAAAAAAAAACGACGGCTGACCAATTGCCAGCGGTCAAAAAAAAGCACAGTAAAAGAATCGCACGGTCCAACCAGCGTCGCGCGCGCGGAGGCCTCAGAATGGCGGGTTGGGTAGCGTCCTTTATATGTTCGATATATATGTTCGATTCGATAGAAGATAGATGGATGAAAAAAAACATGTGCCATTATCAACTATACCGTGATATCAGTTCCTGGGTAACTTTCTTTCTGTGATATCTGCAACTATACCGTGATCACTTCTTCCAGTTGTTCTCTTTTGCTTATTTTTAAGTGTACTTACATGTTGTAGCCTCAACGTGCACTGATCCAAGTTTGGTTGTGTTGACCAGATTGGGCCAGCTGCGCTTTTAGACCTAAAGGGGCCAATAGGGTAAATCAAGAAAACAGCAGTAGCAGCTGCAACGGGAGCTGAATATCCAACAACAATCCAAGGACGCATATCCCACGCACGACCCATATAACAAGCTACACCAAGTAAGAAGTGTAGAACAGTTAGCTCATAAGGACCACCATTGTATAACCACTCATCAACAGATTGGCGGCATATGCCAACTCAGGTCATATTTTGGCCAATTAACAGCCAAACAACCGCCAGACAAAGACCGTTCTGTAGTTGGCATGTCAAATTTAACGACATTGCTCAAATCCATCATGAGATATACAATAAATATAATTCACAATGTTGATGAGATTACATACAGTTAGACACTGATATGCATTTCTACCCTAGATATATTCAGAACTGAAAGCACATGGCAGTTGTAGTCATTCGTAAACAATCTTCTACACCAGAATTCCAGACGAAAAACAGCATCACAGAAAGTTTCAGTTCTACTGAGCCAAACAGAACAGTCAGAATGAATGCAGATGGAATTAACACATGCGCCCCAAAAAGAAACATCAGCTGTCATTCCAGTGCATTATTATGCGTTTATTCCAGCACCTCCGATTTATTGGCACTCATAACTTTAAATCCAACATGCTGTGTGGACAAGTTTTTAAGAAATTGCCGACTCAATCTGCCCTCATCTTGCCTCAATTATCCAATCCACCTCGTACAGCACAGGCTTGTTATACGCGCAAGGACTGATCCTCCCCCAGCTGCAGTGGAATCCACTACACCAACTACTACTACAGCGATGCATTGGAAACCTGCAGATGCCCCTGACATGCTCCACTTCCTCGCCTTTGAGATCGACCAACGCCTTTTCCTTGCTCTTGAGATCAATGGTGAAGAAAGCACCGCCCTGCTCGACGAGCATGGCACCTCTCCTCTCCGCGAAGAAGACAAGGTTTATTTTATCACCGCTTCCTAGATTTATCAGGTCAGAGCGCAACCACCCTCCTGCAATTCCATGATCACAGTCATCTTGTCCTTGCTTGGCCCAAAGCTCTAGCACACCATCATCTCGTATGCTCACAAAAGAGAGCCTTCTTTCTCCGGTGACACATGGAAACGGCACTCGCCGCCGCTGCTCACCAGCATGGACGTTGATGGGGACCTTGGTCAATGAGACATGTGAGGTGGCGACACTTACATTGAGTGTGTAGAAGCTTCTCTGGTCTGTGAGCAGCCAGTGCACGGTGCCACAGGTGACGACGCCGGCATACGGTCCACACCTGGCGAGGTGTGAAACCTGGTGGCACTTGATGGGCGTGCTCCAACTGTCTGTGGCAGAGGAGTACCCACAGGCATACATGACTCTGTTGGCGCCTGTGTAAGTCAAGACGACTTGGAACGACGACCGTCGTTGCTGATCCAGATCATCAATGGCACGGTGGTCCTCATCGGTGAGAAGAGCATAGCCAGTTAGGCGGAGCCCGTTGATGAATCCATGGTTTACCAAGAAGGGAGGCGGTGGGAGCAAATGCCTACCCCGCTTGTCGATCAGAGGGCGGCACACCGCAAGATGGAGCTTCTCACGGCGTTGGTGGTCGGCCGGGGTAGGCAGCAGGATGCGCACGAGGAGAAGACCACGGCGTGACGCCAGTGGCCTTGCAAAGTTGAAGAGCCCGTCGTCGTTGGCGACGAAGGAGTCGAAGGTGAGATGGCCGCCGCCAGCCTGAAGGCTCAAGAATTGGGGAGGACTGTCGGGTATCCTTCTCACGGGCTGAATCGCGCTAGCCGCTACGTTCTGGTAGAAGATGCCGACGAGGACCGAGGGGTGCGGCGCTGTCTCCGGCCAGAGGCCGATGCGTCGGAGGAAGACCGGGTCTTTGATGAGGCAGAGCCACTGTTTGCACGTGGCTGCGCAGCGGAGGAGGTCCTGGACGCCCGGCAAGCGCTCGAAGACGACGAGGAGGAGGTCGTCCAGGAGTTCGCCGGCGGCGCCCACGCATGCGGCCTTGGCCATCCGAGGTCAGCGGCAGGCTGCGGGGTCTGGCGGCGCGACACCGCGACACGGCGATGGACGAGGTCGTTGGAGGGAGGTGGTCAACGGCGCGGCGGAGAGCGGCGGATCTGATGTGGAGGAGGAGATGGGTGGCGGCGGACCTGGGTTGGTGACGAGCGCGGCCGGAGTTGGTAGAAGCTGCTAGGGGATGGGGAGAGGGGGGAAGGGCGCGGAGGGAGCTCGGCACGGCGATCGGGGAGAACGGGTCGGGGTCGGCGACCCCCCGGATCTGGATGGAGTAGGTGGCGAGGTGGGGCACAGGAGCTTGGCATGAACTATGGAAGCATCACCACCGTATAGCCATATCTTTTCCACACAGATAAATATAATCTAAAACCTTCAAAGTGCACCATTATTTCATAGGAACGGGCGGCCGGTTCACATGTATGTTTTTTTTTCAGCTAGTGGATATTATTGTTAGCATTAAACGTGTACAGACTGGTTTGGGAAACAGATTCATGCACATTTATTTTGGCCTCTTAAATTTTTAAAAAGTCATATCTTTTAAATCACACGTCAGAATTCAGATCCGTTTTCACCGTTGGATTCATCACGACGAGATCTTCGAAACTAAATCCCATATGGGTATGTTTTGATGAATTTTTTTGATGCGAACTTTGGTGCTATATGATGCAACTAAATTACTGCATTGTGCAACTTTAATACTACATGATGCAATTTTTTTAAACCAACTTTGGAGCTAAATGATATAACTTCATATGAGGTTGCAACCTACCAACCATAACAACTTGATGTGCAACTAGTCTACTACCCCGACCAACTATATAGTAGTGGATTGTAAGCCTTGTCCCTATTTTTAATATAGTCTAGTTGCATACACATTGATATTTAGTTGGTAGAAGAACTAGTTGCACACACATATGCTCAGTTGGCTTGTAATTTAGTCTAGTTACACACATACTGATGTTTAGTTGGCAGGACACTAGTTGCACAGACATATGCGCAATTGACGTGGCAATGTAGTCTAGTCGCACACACATTGACGTTTAGTTGGCAGGATTATTGTCATACACATATGCTCAGTTGGCGCGGCATGTAGTCTAGTTGCACATATATTAATGTTTAGTTGGCAGGAATATTAGTTCGTCGAAACATTCTCTTGTGGGATATACTTTTGAAGAGCACATCGTGAAGGCTTCAACGGTGAAAACAGATTTGAATTTCGACACACGAATTAAAAGTTATGCCTTTTTAAAATTTTAAAATCATAAAATAAATGCAAACACATGCACATGCATATGCATGCACAGGAAAAGATGCATATGCTAGCATTTAATACATAGCAGAAAAAAGGACTACTAGATGACTATTCTAATTAAAAAGGAGATAAAAAATTACCTAAAATGACGGGCCGCTGGCTAAGGCCCTGTTTGGTTCATAAGTTCTAAGATTTTTTCTAGTCCCAACTAAAAAGACTCTAGTCCCTAAAAAGTCCCTCTCTGTTTGTTTCCAGAGAAAGTCCCTAATCCCTTTCTAGAGGTTATTAAATGATTAATATATAGAAAAATAACAATTAAACAACACCATGGGATGGCGGGCCATTGAATGCATGGAGGGGCATTATTGAAAAAGTCCCAAAAAGTCTCAAAAAAGACTCTCCTTGAGAGTCTTCTTCATTTAGTCCCAAATGCCTAGTTTAGTCCTTAAAAAGTCCCTTCCGTTTGGTAAAAAAATCTTTAAGAAGAACCTTTTTTAGTTCCTATATAAAAAAGTTCCTCAAAACAAACACCCACTAAACATCCCGGGCGGCCGTGCGCCTGCTAAATGCGTCCTAAATATAAATGGAAATGTTTGCCACCGACCGCCCAAGCTTCGATCGGTAGGATCGCTCACTCATACGCGCCACGCTACATCCAACGACAGATCGCCACGCTACACCGACCAACGCCAGAGCGCCACGCTATACCCACCAATGCCAGAGCGCCACACGTCCTGCGAGCCGTGCACCGGCCCGACGCACGAGCAGCGGGAGCGCGTGGCGTACCTCCATCGACCGGGGCGAGTTGAAGAACACAGCGAACGGTAGCTTACCATGCAAATGGGCAGATCGGCTTGCTAGTCAGTTTTAGTGCATTTGGGACTGGTATAGTGATATGAGTTGCAAAACGAGTAAATAGGAGTGGCTGAAGTTTAGTGAACCAAAACAGTTAGATTTCTTGTGTGTGAAAAAAATAGTTGAATTTGAAGTGCACTATATTGCACCCCCATAACCTCCAATATAGAAGCTCTACCCTCTTTTTGGAGCTCCCTCCCAAAATTATGGAGATAACGTAGAAGGAGGTACGGAGAATCCGCTATAGTAAATTCTCGCGTCTCTAGCCTCCATGTTAACAATTATTATGTAGGGATGGAACATATGACTCTACCAGAGTTGATCTTACAAACTGCATTGCTAAATGCCACATATGTAGCAACATAGATGCTCTACTTGCTCCGACTTATTATCCTATTGATACAACATTGATCACAACATGCAAGAAATTAGCAAATTGATAGACAGGTGCATGCATGTCCTATAAAAATTGAAAACAGCCGGTTTGTCCGGTACAACATCATTAACGTATTTGATACAAAAGAGCCAACACAAAGTGCTAACACTAGCAAAATTAAGTGATCTTACTGCCCACAGATCCATGAAGACAGTTTATTATGGGATCTTGATTGAATCATAGTAAATAATATTAGCATGTCAATGATCTTTTGTCCATTCTAATTAAATTTTCTTGTTAATGCTCATCAAATTGTTGGCTAACATAACTTCAACCAAACTTTCCACTAGGCAAAAATCTGGCAAGGTAAGCTTAGGCCAAAACCAAACGCCATCTTATAATACTGAAAATGGCACGATGGGAGCCTCTACTGCTACTTTTGCTAAAAAAATAATGTCTTACACGGCATTATCAATAAAATATCCAACTTATCTTGATTTTCCTAGCGTAATTAATTACATACAGGACAATGTGATGAGATTTTCCATATTTGTGTTTTAATGCTTAACTTGGTTGTTCTGCAAACACAATTTTGGACAAAATTCATTGTAATTATTTTGGAGAACACATCACATCAACCAGTTGATACGAAGCTCGCATCGGTCATGTGCGTGGCCATCGAATTAAAGCGAGATCATGTTTTCCTGGTTTGCCACCTCATTGACACGTCTCTAACGTATCTATAATTTTTTATTGTTCCATACTATTATATTATCTGTTTTGGATGTTTATGGGCTTTATTATACACTTTTATATTATTTTTGGGACTAACCTATTAACCGGAGGCCCAACCCAAATTGCTGTTTTCTTGCCTATTTCAGTGTTTCGAAGAAAAGGAATATCAAACAGAGTCCAAACGAAATGAAACCTTCGGGGGAGTTATTTTTGGAACGGAAGCAACTCAAGAGACTTGGAGTAGACGTCAGGGAAGCTTTGAGGTGGCCACGAGGCAGGGAGGCGCGCCCCCCACCATCGTGGGCCCCTCGTGGCTCCCCTGACCGACTTCTTTCGCCTATATATGTCCATATACCCTAAAAACATCGAGGAGCACAATAAAATCGGGAGTTCCGCCGCCAGAAGCCTCCGTAGCCACCAAAAACCAATCTAGACCCGTTTCGGCACCCTGCTGGAGGGTGGATCCCTCACCGGTGGCCATCTTCATCATCCCGGCGCTCTCCATGACGAGGAGGGAGTAGTTCACCCTCGGGGCTGAGGGTATGTACCAGTAGCTATGTGTTTGATCTCTCTCCCTCGTGTTCTTGATTCAGCACGATCTTGATGTATCGCGAGCTCTGCTATTATAGTTGGATCTTATGATGTTTCTCCCCCTCTACTCACTTGTAATGAGTTGAGTTTCCCTTTGAAGTTATCTTATCTGATTGAGTCTTTAAGGATTTGAGAACACTTGATGTATGTCTTGCATGTGCTTATCTGTGGTGACAATGGGATATCACGTGATCCACTTGATGTATGTTTTGGTGATCAACTTGCGAGTTCCGTGACCTCGTGAACTTATGCATAGGGGTTGGCACACGTTTTCGTCTTGACTCCTCGGTAGAAACTTTGGGGCACTCTTTGAAGTTCTTTGTGTTGGTTGAATAGATGAATCTGAGATTGTGTGATGCATATCGTATAATCATACCCACGGATACTTGAGGTGACATTGGAGTATCTAGGTGACATTAGGGTTTTGGTTGATTTGTGTCTTAAGGTGTTATTCTAGTATGAACTCTATGATAGATTGAACGGAAAGAATAGCTTCATGTTATTTTACTACGGAGTCTTGAATAGATCGATCAGAAAGGATAACTTTGAGGTGGTTTCGTACCCTACAATAATCTCTTCGTTTGTTCTCCGCTATTAGTGACTTTGGAGTGACTCTTTGTTGCATTTTGAGGGATAGTTATATAATCCAATTATGTTATTATTGTTGAGAGAACTTGCACTAGTGAAAGTATGAACCCTAGGCCTTGTTTCCTAGCATTGCAATACTGTTTACGCTCACTTTTACCACTTGTTACCTTGCTGTTTTTATATTTTAAGATTACAAAAACTTATATCTACCATCCATATTGCACTTGTATCACCATCTCTTCGCCGAACTAGTGCACATATATTTACCATTGTATTGGGTGTGTTGGGGACACAAGAGACTCTTTGCTATTTGGTTGCAGGGTTGTTTGAGAGAGACCATCTTCATCCTACGCCTCCCACGGATTGATAAACCTTAGGTCATCCACTTGAGGGAAATTTGCTACTGTCCTACAAACCTCTGCACTTGGAGGCCCAACAACGTCTACAAGAAGAAGATTGTGTAGTAGACATCAAGCTCTTTTCTGGCGCCGTTGCCGGGGAGGTTAGCGCTTGAAGGTACATCTTTAGATCTTGCAATCGAATCCTTTAGTTTCTTGTTTTATCACTAGTTTAGTTTATCAAAGAAAACTACAAAAAAATGGAATTGAGGGTACATCATATGCTTTATCTTTTTAATATCTTTCATGAGAATAAGGATTCCGATAATTGTGCTCAAGTGCTAGAAGAAGAATGCATTAGAATGTTTGGCACTAAATATTTGAATGATGAGCATGATTGCAATGTTGTTAGTATGAATTCTTTGAATATCAATGATGCTAATGATATGCAAAGCCACAAGCTTGGGGAAGCTATGTTTGATGAAGATGATATTTTTTGTCTCCCGTGTTTTGATGAGCAAATTTATTATGATAATAGCATGCCTCCTATTTATGATGATTATATTGATGAAAGTGGGTTTGGAAGAGTGTCAACTTTAGGAAGTAATAATCCCACTATTTTGGAGGGTGTTGAATCTTATTGTGATAATTATGAAAGTGGATTTGGAGAGGTCATGGCTTTATTTAGTGATGAATCCACTATTTCGGAAGAGGTACCAATTGATTATGAGAACAAAGTTGCTATCTATGATAATTATTGTGATGTCATGTATGCTATAAAGAACAATGATAACCATGAAACTTGTCATCTTGATTTTAACTTTCAATTGGATTATGCCTCACATGATAGTTATTTTGTTGAGTTTGCTCCCACTACTATTCATGAGAAGAAATTTGCTTATGTGGAGAGTAATAAAAATTCTATGCTTATAGATCATGAAAAGAATGCTTTATGTGATGGTTATATTGTTGAATTCATTCATGATGCTACTGAAAATTATTACGAGGGAGGAATATATGCTTTTAGGAATTGCAATAACATCAAGTTTCCTCTCTATGTGTTGAAAATCTTGAAGATTTGCTTGTTTTACCTTCCTATGCTAGTTGATTATTGTTCCCATAAGTTGTTTGTTCACAAAATCCCTATGCATAGGAAGTGGGTTATACTTAAATGTGCTAGTCATATTCTTCATGATGCTCTCTTTATGTTTCAATTCTTATCTTTTATGTGAGCATGATTGAAATCATCATGCCTAGCTAGGGTCGTTAAACGATAGCGCTTGTTGGGAGGCAACGCAATTTTATTTTTGTTCCTGTTTAGTAATAAATAATTCATCTAGCCTGTGTTTAGAAGTGGTTTTATGTTTTAATTAGTGTTTGTGCCAAGTAGAATCTTTGGGAAGACTTGGGTGAAGTCTTTGCGATCTTGCTGTAAAAAGCAGAAACTTTTGCGCTCACGAGATTAGCTGCCATTTTTTTACTGGAGAGTGCGATTAAGTTGATTATTTTTGTAGATGATTAATAGAAAAATTCCTCACGTACATAAATTTATTTTAGAATTTTTGGGGTATATGTTTGATCCAGATTACTACAGACTGTTCTGTTTTTGACAGATTCTGTTTTCTATGTGTTGTTTGCTTATTTTGATGAATCTATGAGTAGTATAGGAGGGTATGAACCATAACTGAGTTGGAATACAGTAGATATTACACCAAAATGAATTTAGAATGAGTTCACAACAGTACCTAAGTGATGATTTATTTTCTTATATTAACGGAGCTTACGAGTTTTCTGTTAAGTTTTGTGTTGTGAAGTTTTCAAGTTTTGGGTAAAGATTCGATGGACTATGGAATAAGGAGTGGCAAGAGCCTAAGCTTGGGGATGCCCAAGGCACCCCAAGGTAATATTCAAGTACAACCAAGAGCCTAAGTTTGGGGATGCCCCGGATGGCATCCCCTCTTTCGTCTTTGTTTATTGGTAACTTTACTTGGAGCTATATTTTTATTCACCACATGATATGTGTTTTGCTTGGAGCGTCATTTTATTTTCTTTTGTTTTGCTTGCTGTTTGAATAAAATACCAATATATGAAATTATTAAATGTTAGAGAGTCTTCACATAGTTGCATAATTATTCGATTACTCATTGATCTTCACTTATATCTTTCGGAGTAGTTTGTCATTTGCTCTAGTGCTTCACTTATATCCTTTTAGAGCATGGCGGTGGTTTTATTTTGAAGAAATAGATGAACTCTCGTGCTTCACTTATATTATTTTGAGAGTCTTTTAGAACAGCATGGTAATTTGCTTTTAGGCATAATAAAAACTTTCATATAAGTGCATTGAATACTATGAGAAGTTTGATACTTGATAATTGTTTTGAGATATGGAGATGGTGATATTAGAGTCATGCTAGTTGAGTAGTTGTGAATTTGAGAGATACTTGTGTTAAAGTTTGTGATTCCCGTAGCATGCACATGTGGTGAACCGTTATGTGATGAAGTCGGAGCATGCTTTATTTATTGACTGTCTTCCTTATGAGTGGCGGTCGGGGACGAGCGATGGTCTTTTCCTACCAATCTATCCCCCTAGGAGCATGCGCGTAGTACTTTGTTTCGATAACTAATAGATTTTTGCAATAAGTATGTGAGTTCTTTATGACTAATGTTGAGTCCATGGATTATATGCACTCTCACCCTTCCACCATTGCTAGCCTCTCTAGTACCGCGCAACTTTCGCCGGTACCATAAACCCACCATTACCTTCCTCAAAACAGCCACCATACCTACCTATTATGGCATTTCCATAGCCATTCTGAGATATATTGCCATGCAACTTTCCATCGTTCCATTTATTATGACACACTTCATCATTGTCATATTGCTTTGCATGATCATGTAGTTGACATCGTATTTGTGGCAAAGCCACCATTCATAATTCTTTCATACATGTCACTCATGAGTCATTGCACATCCCAGTACACCACCGGAGGCATTCATATAGAGTCATATTTTGTTCTAACTATCGAGTTGTAATTCTTGAGTTGTAAGTAAATAAAAGTGTTATGACCATCATTATTAGAGCATTGTCCCAGTGAGGAAAGGATGATGGAGACTATGATTCCCTCACAAGTCGGGATGAGACTCCGGACGAAAAATAAAAAAAGGAGAAAAAGAGGCCATAAAAAAGAGAAGGCCCGAAAAAAATGAGAGAAAAAGAGAGAAGGGGCAATGATACTATACTTTTACCACACTTGTGCTTCAAAGTAGCACCATTATCTTCATGATAGAGAGTCTCCTATGTTGTCACTTTCATATACTAGTGGGAATATTTCA
Source organism: Triticum urartu (assembly GCF_003073215.2). NCBI lineage: Eukaryota > Viridiplantae > Streptophyta > Magnoliopsida > Poales > Poaceae > Triticum > Triticum urartu. The sequence continues at coordinate 656,499,663 of NC_053023.1, read as the reverse complement.
TTATAGAACTTGGCTTGTATATTCCAATGATGGGCTTCCTCAAAATGGCCTAGGTCTTCGTGAGCAAGCGAGTTGGATGCACACCCACTTAGTTTCTTTTTGAGCTTTCATACACTTATAGCTCCAGTGCATCCGTTGCATGACAATCCCTACTCACTCACATTGATATCTATTGATGGGCATCTCCATAGCCGCTTGATACACCTGGTTGATGTGAGACTATCTTCTCCTTTTTGTCTTCTCCACAACCACCATTCTATTCCACCTATAGTGCTATGTCCATGGCTCACGCTCATGTATTGCGTGAACACTACTAGGAAAATGCTTATAGGTAGAAGTTTACCAGTAGCACCTGTTTCTGACCCCACGCTACTGGTATTTACCAGTAGCGCTGGGTAGAAAACACGCTACTACTATTAAATAACAGCAGCGTTTGTTAGCTTGGGCCGCGCTGCTGTTACTTGGGCCGCAGGGCAAAAACGGTAGCCCACTTACCTGTAGCGTTTGTTTCCAATGGGCGCTACAGCTGGTGGGCTTAGCAGTAGCGCCGGCCTCTACCCAGCGCTACTACTAGGGGAAAAGAAAACCTGCCCGCGAGCGCCCCCCGCACCCCTCACTCTCACAATCGATCCCCTCCGACGACGCTACCGCGGTTAGGGTTCCTCCCCGTCCGCCTCACCCCCGTCGACGGCGCCGTGCGCCGCCACCACGCGCGGTCGCCTCTCGCCTCCTTCGACACTCCAGCCCCGTAAGTCCCCCTCGATCTCCTCCTCCCCGTGCGCCACTACTATAGCTAGGCTCCAATCGATTCGCCGCGGCGGCTCACCATGTTTTGGGATTTCGCGTGGGGGAAAGGTATTTAGGGATTGCACGATGAAACCCATGCAGCTTAGAGAGGGGTTCTTTCCTGACACTAGGGTTATGTCGTGAATGCTCCTCCTTTCATCTGAATGATGTTGATTGTGCCAGTTCTTGTTAAAGGTCTAAATGTTTGTATCCTCGTCATGAGCTAACCTATGTGTGAATTTGATCCACTAGCTTCTTTGTTGATGCATATAAAGATATGACCAAGAAGCCCTCACTGTTATGTGGTTTCATGGAAAAATCAATGCTTGATTCGGTACTCTTTCAGGTTGAAGAGAGTGTCTGTATGTGGTGATGCTCAAATTGTCAAGTTGTTGGAATATATGCTAACACCCGTTTCGAAAAAAATGCTAACTGATCTGTCTCATGTCTCTGTTTTCTTGAATGAGAAAACTGACTTTGCTGTGTTAATTAGGACAGGTTGATGCTATCTTTTGTCTGTGTGTGTGATTGTTCTTACCTTGTATTACCTCTTAGTCTGGTGCTTATATTTTGTAGTAGAAAATGCTGGCTACATTTTCACCCACTTGTGAATTCTATATTAGGCTCTGTTTGGGTTATTAGGCTCTGTTTGGGTTACATGATCTCTATTAGGTTATTGTCTGAACTGAACTACAATTTAGTTGTTATTTTGCTTTCCATGTGAACCTCATGTGTATTCTCTATGATGTGTATATTATTCAAAACCTGATGTGTGTATTGAAAACTTTATATTTAATTTTTGGATCGTTAATCCTCTAATCATATTGCTTTAGGGAAATGACACCACCACCACCACCACCATGCCGACGGTGCAAGTCAAGGTGCACCAGCAGCCTTGCAACTGGCACGCTGTTCGACATCTACTACCAGTCGAGTTTTCTTCATGCGGCAGTAATAAATTATATGAACTAGTAACCACTATTTTGTTTTTAGTGTTATTGACATTAATGCATCATGTATATATCATTTTGCTTTTTGCACATAGATCGTCCCATGCAATGTGAGGTCAGAATTCAACAAGCTGACCGAAGACTCTGTGACCTTTGAGGCTCCTAGGGGCCCCTACACTATGGAGGTCGAGAAAGGACGAAATATGACGCAGGTGGGAGCAGATGGATGGGTCCGTTTCATTGCCCACATGCGTATCACCGGTGGTGAGTTGATCAGCTTCTCCTTCAGCGCAGGAAGACCCAAGTTGGCCGTGATTTATGTCAACAAAGCAGAAGATGATGAGGATGATGACGACCCACTTGGTGAAGCCATCGTTGCTCAAAGAATAAGGTTGAGCGAGGAGGAGGTGTGCAACCTATGAGACATCATTCTGCCACGTGCTGACTTCGTCGGGGTGCCATTCGTGACCCGCCTGACAAGTACCATGGTTGATCGGCATATCATGGTATGTTGCATTTACTGTAGTAATTTGATGATATGCTTTATTGTTATACTTAGTGTAGAGTCCAATGATATATATGCTTAGTGAATCTTATATGCTCAGTAAATCCGATGATCTATATGCTTAGTGAATCCGATGATATATATGCTTAGTGAATCTTATATGCTTAGTGAATCCAATGATATATATGCTTTATTGTTATACTTAGTGTAGAAATGTAGTACTGTCTTTTGATAGTGTAGAATGTGTGAGGCTACTTATTAATTGATATGTTTTTCTTATTCAGAAATTGTCAAAGAGCCTATCTGAGAGTTTTGGTATCAAGCCTGATGAAGAAGGCTCTGCTGGAATACGCCTTACCACGAGGGGCTCCATCACCACTTGTGTGTACGGCGTGGACACGGACGGTCGCACACACTTCAACTCGGTTGGGTGGAAGAGCTTCCTCGTCAGCAAGAATCTTCATGTTGGACATGCAATCCTAATTACTATCAGGAACACCCACCGCCCAGGCTTGAGGATGATGGTCGTCATCGATATCATCTAGAACTACATATGCTTGTGAGATCTATCCATGCATGCGTGTGGATGCTGAACCATATATATGCTAGTATGACTACCTAGTAGACTTATCAACTATGATCTATCCATGCATTATTGACTACTATATATGAGTTTGTGAGATTGTGTGGTTATATTAAATGTGGTATTTGTCGTTAATGCTTGTGAGATGGTTCTGTGAACTTAGTTTATTTGCACTGGACTTGTCTTGATTTCCATAAATATTGCCTCTGACTCTTTTTTTATTTTTAATTTCTATTTACCTAGTTGTAGTGCGGGGAGAAAATAGGGCGCTACTACTATGTGATCATAGTAGTAGCGTTGGTAGAGAAAGATGCGCTACTACTAAGTATTTTAGCTACAACGCTTGTTTAGAAATGCGCTACTTGTAAGTGCATCTAGTGCCACCCCTAGTTGGTTTTGGAGTATTGACGACAAACCTAGTTGAGGGACTAATGTGTTTGTGAGAATTGCAGGATAACACAGGTAGAAGTCCCTCATTGATTCGGTTTTACTACCAGAGATGACCCCTAAAAATGTACGAAGACATTGAAGACAATGGTGGTATATGAAGATATTCACATTGAAGACTATGACAAGAGAAGACACCACGTGAAGCCAATGGAACTCGAAGACTTGTAGTTCTTTTTCATTTGTGTTGAGTCATAGGAACCACCGTACTGTTAAGTGGGGTCCAAGAGAACCATAAGAATGACTGAAGTGATGCCTAATTCAAATCCTATGTCTTCGAGCGAAGACTATGAGAGCAAATCTTGTCCAGAGTCGGACAAGTCAGCATTACTTGTAGCCCAAGTAAAGTTGCCGTGTGAGTTCGAAATCTGACCGTTGGAACACGTGTCAGTTCCTTAGTGACCCAGGGTCATTTCGGACAAATCAGGTCGGGTTGCCCAGTGGCTATAAATAGTCCACCCCCTACAACCATAAACGGTTGGCTGCTCAGATTTCAGTGCATGGCTTTTGTCGTTTGAGAGCAACCCACCTCGAAGCCTTTGAGAGAAAATTCCTAGCGAGGAGAAAAGCCCTAACCACCCAGAGCCAGAGTAAATTGGGCATCACTTGAGTCTTCTTGTCTGTGTGATCTGAAGACTTATTACACTTGAGGACTGTGCATCCTCCAGACGGTTAGGCGTCGCGTTCTGAGCATCCAAGAGACATTGTGGATTGCCGGTGAACGAAGTCTGTGAAGGTTTGGGAGTCTACCTTGAAGACTTACAGAGTGATTGGGCGAGGTCTGTGTGACCTTAGCTCAAGGAAGAATACGGTGAGGACTGGGTGTCCTGAGCTGCGTGTTCAGGACTGGGTGTCCGGGACTGTGTGTCCTTTGGTTTAAATACCTAGCCGCTCCAACCAGACATACAGTTGTCACAGCAACTGGAACTGGTCCAACAAATCATTGTCTTCAACGAGTCACTGGTTTTATCTTCACTTCCTTTTACTTACTGTTACTCATTGTGACGCCATTGCATGCTTGCTCTATCTTTTGTCTTCACAACGTAACTGTATGATTTGTTTGGCTTCATAACTTCTTCCTACCTAATCCTTATTACACTGCAGCTACTTGTCATTGTGCTTTCACTCTATTGAATACTTGACCATGGCTTGCCTAGTGTAATCTAACTTCCGCTGCATAGTGATAGGCATATCTCTACGGTTTGTCTTCATAACTTCCACGTTTTGAAGACTTTCATAAAAATCGCCTATTCACCCCCCCTCTAGTCGATATAACACACTTTCAATTGGTATCAGAGCAAGGTGCTTCCTTGTTCTGTGTGATTCGGTTTAACCACCTGGAGTTTTAGCTATGTCGACTGCAGGGATAATCAAAGTCTCCGCTGCGTGCCCCGTCTTCGATGGAACTGAATATCCCTACTGGAAGAATAAGATGCGCATGCATCTTGAAGCCATTGACGTCGACCTATGGTATGTCGTCGAGAACGGCGTTCCCAAGGCTGGAGAAGGTGTCACTGCTGCTGATGTCAAGAAGTTCACTCAACTGGACTCTACTGCCAAGAATATCATCTGTGGTCATCTGACCAAAGGACAATATGGCCGTGTGAGTGCTTTGAAGACATCCAAGCTGGTCTGGGACTGGCTATCCAAGGTCAATGAAGGCATCTCAACCCAGAGAGATCAGAGAATCAGCGTTCTTCGCAACCTCTTCATCCGCTTCAAGCGAAATGACAATGAGAATGTCCAGCACACATTTGATCGGCTCACTGACATCACAAATGAGCTTCAAGCCCTCGGCGCTACTGAGATCACCAAACATGAAATCGTCAAGACGCTGCTGAGATCACTTGATAGTTCGTTTGACATCCTAGCCCTGATGATTCAAGAACGTCCTGATTTCAAGACACTCGATCCATCTGACATACTTGAGAGGCTCAACACACATGAGTTTCAGCTTTCTGAGAAAAGAGATATCTACGGTCCAAACTATGGGCGAACTCGTGCCTTGAAGGCAAAAGCTGTTTCCTCATCTTACGAAGAATCTGACAGCAGTTCTGATGATCCTGAAGACATTGGAAGGGAACTTGCAATGCTTGTGAAGAAGTTCCAAAAGTTCACCAAGAAGAAAGGCTTCAGAAAGTCTTCACGATCAAGCTCAAGGAATGATGAAACTTCTGCTCATGACTACAAAAGGAAAACATGCCACAAGTGCAAGAAAACTGGACACTTCATCTCTGAGTGTCCACAGTGGGACAATGAGAACAGAAGAAAGAAGAAGAGCAAGGAATATGATTCTGATGACAAGAAGAAGAAGAAATACTCAAAGTCTTCTTCCAAGTCTTCCTCAAAGTCTTCATCACACAAGAAGAGCTCATCTGGCAAGGCACGTGCGTTTGTTGGCAAGGAAATGGACTCAGAGGAGGAGTCTGCTTCTAAGGAGGCAGAGGTGGAGTCTGAGGAGGAGTCTGATTCTGGCATTGCAAGTCTGGCTACAGCATACGTCGCCAAGTCCATCTTCAACACTGAAGACAATGACTTCATCACCGACACCGATGCAAATGATAAGGACGACTCCGCTCCTACCTACTGCTTCATGGCCCGCGGTGCCAAGGTAAACAAACGCACTACTCACTATCAAACCTCCAGTGACGATGACTCTGATTGTGATTCAAAACCCAGCTACAAAACACTTGCTAAAATTGCAACTGAACAACAAAAGGCCATGGAACATATTCAAAAACTATTAGACAGAAGCGATGATCTGTTGGGTGCTGAAATGACTCGATCTGAATCCTTAATTGAAGACATAAAAAATCTTCACGTTAAGTATCAGGAACTTGAAGATCGTCTTGAGACTCTCTCAACTACTCATGAAAAGCTTTCCTATGATTATCTTCAAAGGAAGCAAGAACTTGAGAAGTTGAGAGCGGATCATGAAGATCTTCAAAAGGAAAATGAGTCACTTCGCGCCGAACAGATCAGTTCCGCTCAGGAAGGATTTGAACCACCATGTCTTAAATGCATTGAGCGTGATAATGCTACTTCTGTTGCTGAATGTTCCACTGCTACTGCTGTTGCAATATCTTCAACTGTTGAAGTGGTAACTAACCCCTCTGCTGAGGATACCACTGCTATTGCTGATGAGAATGCTAGGTTGAAGACATTGCTTGAAACAGGGATGTACAAAAGTCTTAAAGGGCATCAGACATTATGTGATGTCCTCAAGAAGCAGATTCTGAACCGAAACCCTAGGAAAGAGGGTGTTGGGTTCGTAAGGAAAATAAATGCAGATGGCTCTTACTGGAAACCTGAGCAGTACCTCAAAACCACATGGGTTGCTGCAAAGGAATCCTCAGCAGATCCGTCCAATCTGTCTGGCTTCACTTGTGCTAACCCCATTATCATTGATGAATCCTTTGATGCAAACTATAAACTGTTTAAGAATCAGAATGGTGAAGTGTTTGCCAGGTACATTGGTACTAACTGCAGGAATGGACCGCCTATGAAGAAGATCTGGGTTCCGAAAACGCGTCTGGAAAATCTTCCTGTGAATGTCTTCATGACACCTCACACGAAGAAGACAAACCTCAGACCAAAGGCTTCATATGGCCCAAAGGCTTCATACAGACAGAGGACTCACCTGAGTCGCACTAACGCGAATGTTTTGCAGGGAAACCATACTCAGGCATATGAAAATGAGAACGGTTCATCAAACCGCCATGTTCATATGAACAAGAACTATTCTGCCTATTCTTATGAGTACTATTGTCCCCCTGCTAGACTGTTTGCTAGGGCTCCAAAGCCAAAATTCTCAGATGCTGCACTTAGACTTATTGCTTCTAAACCACCCTTGAAGATGTGGGTGGTTAAGAAAGCTTAACTCTCTTTTGCAGGGAAAGGTCTCCAGCAGAAAACCAAAATCTTCTGACGCTATTGCTGGGGACCTTAAAAATCTTGTGGGGCGCAAGATAAAATGCCCGAATGGCATCACTATGTATTTCGTTCCTGAATCGCATGCTACTCTCCCTATTAGTCCTAATCTGGATCTAAGTTTTCATAACCCACTGGTTCGTCAAATGTTTTTGCTTCACAATTCTCTTCGTGAAGCCTATCCCCCTAACTGCACTGCAGGGTACGACACCAGCGTCTTCAGAGTCTTCAGAATGGATTATTGACAGTGGGTGTACAAATCACATGACTGGCAAAAGAAGCCTGCTTATGGACTCAACCTTACGTCCATCCGACAAGAGCCACATCACATTTGCTGACACTGGTAAAAGTAAGGTATTGGGTCTAGGTAGAGTTGCAATCTCAAGGGATCAACACATGGATAAAGTCATGCTTGTTGAATCCCTTGGCTTCAACTTAATGTCTGTCTCAATGCTTTGCGATTTGAACATGATCGTGGTATTTGGAAAATATCGTTGCCTGGTACTAATGGAATCTGACAAGTCTCTAGTGTTTGAAGGGTATCGGAAAGATGATTTGTATGTGGTAGATTTCTCAGCAGGGCCACAGCTTGCAGTTTGTCTTCTGGCAAAGGCTTCAGAATGCTGGCTTTGGCATCGGAGGCTTGGGCATGCTGGCATGAGGAACCTCCACACCCTTGCAAAGAAGAAGCATGTCATAGGCATCGAGGGCGTCAAGTTCAAGAAAGATCACTTATGCGGTGCCTGTGAAGCAGGGAAGATGACGAGGGCAAAACATCCCTTGAAGACAATCATGACCACTACTCGACCCTTCGAACTGCTTCACATGGATCTCTTTGGTCCCACTCACTACTCAACTTTTTCAACTACTGCTTGCCTCTATGGCTTCATCATTGTTGATGATTACTCTAGATATACTTAGGTGCACATAATCCTTTACAAGACTGAAGTGCAGGATGTCTTCAGACGCTTCGCCAATCGAGCCATGAACAATTATAGCGCCAAGATAAAGCACATCAGAAGTGACAATGGCACTGAATTCAAGAACACTGGCCTTGATACATATCTTGATACTTTGGGCATCACACATGAATCCTCAGCTCCGTACACGCCACAGCAGAATGGCATCGTCAAACGCAAGAACAGAACACTCATTGAGATGGCCAGAACGATGCTAGATGAATACAAGACTCCAAAAAAATTCTGTACTGAAGCTATTAACACTGCATGCCATACAATCAACCGCGTTTATCTTCACAAGCTTCTGAACAAGACACCTTATGAACTCCTAACAGCAAGAAGCCAAATGTCAGTTACTTCAGAGTATTTGGCGCAAGATGCTGGATCAAGGACCCACACCACACCTCAAAGTTTGCACCAAAAGCACATGAGGGTTTTATGCTTGGATATGGAAAGGATTCGCACCCCTACAGAGTCTTTAATCTCTTTCACTACAAAGTGGTTGAAACAGTGGATGTGCGGTTCGATGAAACCAATGGTTCGCAAAGAGAGCAACTGCCAAATGTGCTAGATGAAGTTCCAGCTAGTGAATCAATCAAGCTTATGGGAACTGGAGAGATTGTACCTTCTGAAGCTCATCCTGAAGAAGAACTTATCATCTCAGCACCTGATCCACATGAAGACAATGCTCAGCCTGAAGACATTCCTCCCAACGACAACACAGATCAGCAAGAGCAATGTCTTCGCCCTGTACATCCTCGTGTTGCCAATGAAGTGCAGATTGACAGAATAATTGACAGCATCAATGCACCTGGTCCACTCACTCGTTCAAGGGCAACTCAACTGGCAAATTTCTGTGGGCACTTCGCATTCGTCTCAATTTCAAAACCCAAGAAAGTTGAAGAAGCTTTTATGGAACCTGAATGGATTTAAGCAATGCAAGAAGAGCTTCAATAGTTTGAGCTGAACAATGTATGGGAATTGGTTAAGCGTCCTAACCCACGGAAGCACAACATAATAGGCACCAAATGGATATACCGCAACAAGCAAGATGAGCATGGTCAAATCGTCAGAAACAAAGCTCGCCTCATTGCTCAAGGATATACTCAAGTGGAAGGCATTAACTTCGATGAAACATTTGCTCCTGTGGCTAGACTTGAAGCCATACGTATACTGCTGGCCTATGCAAATCATCACAACATAATTCTGTATCAAATGGATGTGAAGAGTGCCTTTCTCAATGGCAAGATTGAAGAAGTGTATGTTGCACAACCACCAGGGTTTGAAGATCCAAAACATCCTGACATGGTATACAAGCTCAACAAGGCACTGTATGGCCTCAAACAAGCCCCTCGGGCCTGGTATGACACACTCAAATACTTCCTGAAGAGCAAAGGCTTCATACCTGGTTCCCTCGATCCCACTCTCTTCACGAAGACATATGATGGTGAACTGTTTGTGTGCCAAATATATGTGGATGACATTATCTTCGGCTGCACCAATCAGAAGTATAGTGAAGAGTTTGGCTATATGATACAAGAGCAATATCAGATGTCTATGATGGGGGAGCTGAAGTTCTTCCTCGGTCTTCAGATACGGCAACAACGCAACGGCATCTTCATATCTCAAGAGAAATATCTTAAAGAGTGCCTGAAGAAGTTCGGTATGCAGGACTGCAAAGGCTTCACAACACCAATGCCAGCCAAACATCATCTGGGTCCCGACGACAATGGTAAAGAGTTCGATCAAAAGGTATACCGCTCCATGATTGGTTCTTTGCTTTATTTATGTGCATCTAGGCCAGATATTATGCTTAGTGTTTGCATGTGTGCTCGATTTCAAGCGGCACCAAAGGAGTCGCATCACTTAGCTGTGAAGCGAATTCTTCGATATTTGGCTCACACCCCAACTCTAGGATTATGGTATCCAAAGGGCTCAGAGTTTGATCTGGTTGGATTCTCGGATGCTGATTATGCTGGTGACAAAGTTGATTGCAAGTCCACATCAGGCACATGTCACTTTCTGGGACGATCACTTGTATGTTGGTCTTCAAAGAAGCAGAACTGTGTATCCCTCTCCACTGCTGAATTTGAATACATTGCTGCTGGATCTTGCTGCGCTCAGCTTCTGTGGATGAAGCAAACTCTCAAGGACTATGGCATTCATCTGAAGCAAGTGCCACTTTACTGCGACAATGAAAGCGCCATCAAGATTGCCAACAACCCAGTTCAGCACTCGAAGACAAAGCACATTGAAATTCGTCATCACTTTCTCAGAGATCATGTTGTGAAGGAAGATATTGATATCATACACGTCAACACTGAAGAGCAACTGGCAGATATCTTCACCAAGCCCTTGGATGAGAAGAGATTTTGCAAGTTACGGTGTGAGCTAAATATCTTGGAATCCTCAAATGTCATGTGATCAGGCACACATCCTAACACTTATGCATATTGATGACTTAGATGTGCAACACACGAAGTAACGTATATCTTCAATCAATGAAGACATACATTCTAAGTATGAATAAATTAATGTGGAATTTGACTTCGGAGCGCCACGATAATTGTGCGCCGTGTCTGGGTCTAATACTTCCTATACGGTGGGTAACGCCACCACCAAACGTTCTATTTTGAAGTGTTTCACTCATGGCGTTACCTTGCAATGTCTTCACATTTGGTTTGCCTTCAATCTCAACATGTCTTCATGATTATCTTCACTATGTTGATTATATATATATACTAGTGTTCTGTCCTCTACAGCATTCACTTATAGCTATGTCTTCTTATTTGAATCTTTTGAACTAAGTGAATGTGATCGGACCCTAATCTCTCTATGCTTTCTATCTCAAATTCTATCTCTCCAAGTCATATGCATTCTATTGAAACTGTCGAATGTCTTCTCTGCGTCCTTGTCAGCAGAAGACACAGAGACAAACTTTAAAACCGTTTTCAATGCTCATTCATCCACAAGAAATCCGGAGAAGTAGGAACGACCACCCGACAATCCAGGCGTGCGTGGGATGTGGAACTGCCCCCGATATTCCGCATGGTGGACACGTGCTGTTCAGATGCGAATCGCTAGGGGCACCTGTGTAATAGCGCAGTGCCGCCCCTGTAACTATAAATACACACTCACCACGGTCATTATCTCTTTCTTCCTCCCTCGCACAAACCCTAGCGCCATCGCTAGCTCCCGACGATGCCGGCGACGAAGCGCTTCACTGCCGCAACCTCTCCGACGCCGTCCTCACGCCGATCGCGGACATCGTCCTCTCCGCCGTCGCCGTAGGTGTCTTCCGTCACCAAGTTAGGGCACGGAGGATTGAACTGCTCGGCCTCATCTCACACTCCGTCTAGCAGTTCCAAGTGTGGTAAATAAATCTTCTTTTTACAACCCCTTTTGATCCTATGGTTCTGTCACTTTCTGCCATAAGAAGTTTCTATTCACACAAGTTAGATCTCTCTCAATCTGCATCTCATAACATGCCTAGTATATTCACTTGTGTTTCATGAAGTAGTTAGATTCCTCATTTGTACTGATCTGTGGGTTCGTACAAATCTGGAACCAACTTCTTTTCTATGAGTGAATGTCTTCGCACGATGAGGTCAATGTCTTCTAAACCGATTTATCTTCAAAATCTTCTGAGAATGCATATGACCTCTTCCCCTTCCCTCGCACCTTAATGCTGTCACAGGTACATGTCCGTGGGAGAATCCTTTGGTTCTCATAGTCTGCATTCATTTGCAGAGTTCTTACAGCATCACATCAACTCTCCTGAAGCCAGTTCCTGTTGTTCAAGCAAAAGAAAGCCTTTGAAGCCTTGGAACATCTTGAAGCCTTCCAAGTTAAGGTTTATGGCTTCAGAAACAACAGCTAGGAAAGGGGGTAGACAGCGACGTGGTGGAACGTCCAAAGATCTGCCTGATGAACTGGCAGAAATGTACAAAACTGATCCTGAAGAGAATTATGGTCAGCGCAAGACCCGAATCCAATGGATTCAACGCTATTGGGCAGAGCAATGGTTTCAATACCGCTTCGTCACCCAGGAGTATGCGGAGAAAAACGCCATCAAGAGACCGTGGGGAGACGTCCTATACAAAAATCTCGTACCCAGGTCCAGAGATGAAGCCATTGCTCAAGGCTTCTACCCGTGCATGGTCCGTGGACCACAACCAGCTGAAGCACATCCGTCATCACTACTCTGGTATCGCAATGACAATCTGTTCAAGCGCAACTTCCAGTTTGCCCAGAACTCCGCGAAGCAAAACAAGAAGAAGTTGGGGTTAGACTTCAACCCTGGTCCCTTCGCACCAAGGGCAGATGGCACACGCGACGCAGAACCCAATATCATCGGTCCGTATGCAAATCTTGAGGGCCTCATCACCCGCATCTTAGTCCAAGGGACTGCCGTGAATGACCCTCCTGCTGACTCTGAGTCTGATGAAGCGCCTGCTGTACCGAAGCCAAAGTAGACGAAGAAGCCAAAAGCTTCAAAACCGCCCCCCTCAACCAAAATCTCAAGGGCGAAGCCATTGGCAACTGCACCTCCTGAAGCCAGTGTGCAGTCTGAAGACTTATCACGAGTCTCGAAGCCCCAGAAGGCCAAGGTGCCTCAGCCACACACCGGCAAAGAGCTCACTGCTGCTGCCATTCTGCGCAGTGAAACCATTGATCTGTCAAGCGACGAAGATCTTGGAGATGATGCTCTTGAGCAGCTCATCAAAAGCAAGGAAGAAGCAGAAATCTTCAACAACCTGCCTCTCTTTGATGTTGCCATCATCCACAACTTCATCTATGAATGGTTTGCCTCACCAAACATAAGCTTCGAAGATCTGCAGCTGCCCATCGGCCTCAGCGTCGCCTTCCAGGGCGCTATTGCTTCAGAACTTGCAATTGCCCAGCGCATTGTTGAACTGAAGCAGAAAATTGATTTTGAAAAGGCTCAGTTCAAGAAGCACATGGCCAAGCTCAGCATGCAAGAAGTGAAGAACTTCAAGATCATGTTGCACGAGCTAAAAGAAAACTTTCTGAAGAAGCGTGCCGAAGCTCAAGGTTCACGTGAGCGGATGAAGACTTTGGCAGACAGATGTGTGCAGGCCTACAATGAGGCCGAGAAGCGCAAGGCACTTGGGCGTCCCGGCATCGACCCCAGGATGGCCGCGAAGAAGAAGAAGAAGCCTGCTGTGAATGAACCAGAGGCACCAAGGCAAGAAGCTGTTCCGATTGTCTTCCCAACCGCCACGACTGGCTCGAAGCCAAAGAGCCGGTTAACCGCTTCAGAGCTCAAGAAGACACGGAATGCAGAGGCTAAAGCTAGGAAGAGGTAACACTCTGAAGCCTCTCCTTCTGACCCCACTAAGAAGAAGCGCAAGATCAAGAAAGCTCGGGCTGCTCCCACAGAGCCCTTGATGGTTGAACCCCTCTCTGTCATCTATCCTGACGCAGAACGTCAGCTGACAGTTCATGAGCCTGCTCCCACAGAGGCTCCTGAAGCTGAAGACATTCCAGCAGCCGACCCCATCGCTGCTGAAGACATTGGTCACCAGGACAATGTACAAGATGATGCAGCCCTTCCTCAGCTTGAAACAAGCGAACTCATCAGCATTGGTCGTCCTCTAACGCCAATTGCACAAGATGCGTCATGGGCGGATCGCCCACAAGTGGAAGAAGAATCTGAGGTCCAGCCCACTCAAACTCCACAGGCGTCGTCTGCATTCCGCTGGCTTCGCAAAGGACCACGGCCTCAAGATTCGGCTGACGACATTCCGGCTGCATCAGCCGAAGACAATGAAGAAGCACCACCAGAACCCACTCCCCCACTCCACCAAGACGCAGTTCTCCAGGAGAACGTGCCTGAGTTTGTCCCTCCAACTACACAAGTGGAGGCTGAAAATGTTGAGGCTGCCACAACCAACACTGAAGCCAATGTGGAGCCCTCCCCACCCAATGCTTCAGAAGACAGTGAAGCTACTGATCCAAACACGTCTGTTCCTGAGTCTGCTACAGGCCCTCAATTTGATTACCATGTTGAGCACAGGCCTCAAGTCCAGACGCCAATCCCACGACTGCCAAGGTTCCCAGGTCCTGCATCAGCTCCTGGCTCCTTCAACATCACTAGCTTCAAGGCAGATAACACGTTCTTCAACAGCTCCAAGAACCCCTATTCAAGGGAAAGGATTGTATCAGATAGGTTCTGGAGCTATCCTCAGCGCAGCTACTATTCATGCATCCTATACAACCAAGGTCGCATCTTTCCGCACAAGCGCCTTGATGTTGAAGCCATTGCTGGTCTGCCCTGTTTAGAGGAAGCTTTGGATTGCTTTAAGCAAGTGGGTCTGCTGCAGTTTGTCACCGATGAAGAGCACTGGAATGAAGAGCTTCTGCTTCAGTTCTATGCCACCCTCCATATTAAAGGATACAACAGAGATCTGAAGACTTGGGTCCTGGAGTGGATGACCGGCAATGTCCATCATGAAGCCAATGCATTTGATATTATTGAGCTCACCGGCCTGCCCACTCCTGGCGAATTCTTCGAGGAAGGCTGTCAACTACACGCTGAAGCTATTGAGAGCATATTCCAGAGGCCTGAACCAAATATGAGTCAGATGCTCTCAATGAGGAAGCCATTGCCCCATGATGCACCCTATCCAACTGAGTTCTTCGTTGAAGACCTTGAGTACCTGCCCAGGACCATATATCACATCATCCGACAGACTCTCTGGCCCATTAAGGGACACTCTCCACATGCCAAGATTGAGGGTGCAATGAAGACTCTCATATTCTATATCCTTCATGGCAAATGCTTCAATGCACAGGATTTCTTCATACGCCAACTTGCAGCGTCAGGCTCAGATTTATTTGGTTTGAAGTTCTATGCTCCTTGGGTGATGAGGCTGATCAAACTGCACTCTGCGATCTCGTATCAGCCCTCAGCCCGAAACCATCGGATCTTCTTGCCAGATGTGGATACCTCTGCCGAAGCTATATATCCTGAGCCTGCCAAGCAACCTTTAAGTCTTCAGAATGCAGAACACCAGAGCTTCACGCAGAACGTTGAAAGTGTTGAAGCCATCTCCAGGGTGTATCCGTTGGCTGGCACTACACGTGCACCACGCCCAGCATCTACTGAAGCCACAGACAGCACAAATGCTCAAAGACCCAAGAAGCGCGCTCATGCCCTCAATGACCGAGAGCTTCTTGTGGCCCTTCACCAAAAGCAAGATAGGCATCACGACTGGTTGAAGAGACAGATGAAAAGCCTCTTGGTGGATGTCAACCGCATCAGAAATCTTGCCACCAAGAATGCATTCGTTGCTCATGAAACTTGTCGCCGCACCTGGAAAGGACTCACAATGCTGTGCCCTGAAGCTGATCTTCACGAGGATGGCTTCAGAGAGAGATTCAAGTTTGACTCCACACCTCCCAGAAGAGCTGTGCTGCGCGGAACTCCGTCACTTGAAGACTCAGAGTTCTCTTCATCTGCTGCCACGGTAACTGCAAGAATCATCAAGGAAGAAGACGACGCTACATCACCACCACCTCCTTCAGCGTGCGTCGACTCTGCACCAAGCTCTGCACTACCAAACAACTCCACCGACCCTGCTGCGCCTGGGAACGCGTAGAAAACTCTATGTCTTCAAACCTTTTTGGTCATCACTGACAAAAGGGGGAGAAGCATATGATGTTTATAGTCTTCAAGCAGGTCAATATGGGCGGGTGCCTTATATTTTGCTACATTTTGCTTCGTGCTTACAACTCCCGTTCTGCTACATTTGCTTCTTTGAGTTGTAACACTTAGACTCGATGGTCATCTGCTACTTGTTTGCCATTCTGTTTTGCGAAGATAAATTCCGCATGTGCGACGATAAATTCCGCACTTAGATCATTCTGCAGACGTCCATTTTCAATTATGCATGTCATTATCTTCATATACTTTTACATGCATAGTGGATTGTCATCATAAGTTGAAGTGGATCTCCACAAGTACAACCTGCCATGTGCATTTGCATTCAAGAAGCAAATTACTTATATGCACATCTTCAGGGGGAGCCCTTGCAGCTTATGAAGACAATTCCTTTACAATTTCACAAATTATATTCCCTGTTGAAAACTTCAACTAGTTTGTCATCAATCACCAAAAAGGGGGAGATTGTAAGTGCATCTAGTGCCACCCCTAGTTGGTTTTGGAGTATTGACGACAAACCTAGTTGAGGGACTAATGTGTTTGTGAGAATTGCAGGATAACACCGGTAGAAGTCCCTCATTGATTCGGTTTTACTACCAGAGATGACCCCTAAAAATGTACGAAGACATTGAAGACAATGGTGGTATATGAAGATATTCACATTGAAGACTATGACAAGAGAAGACACCACGTGAAGCCAATGGAACTCGAAGACTTAGATCTTTCGTAGTTCTTTTTCATTTATGTTGAGTCATAGGAACCACCGTACTGTTAAGTGGGGTCCAAGAGAACCAGTAAGAATGACTGAAGTGATGCCTAATTCAAATCCTATGTCTTCGAGCGAAGACTATGAGAGCAAATCTTGTCCAGAGTCGGACAAGTCAGCATTACTTGCTTGTAGCCCAAGTAAAGTTGCGTGTGAGTTTGAAATCTGACCGTTGGAACACGTGTCAGTTCCTTAGTGACCCAGGGTCATTTCGGACAAATCAGGTCGGGTTGCCAAGTGGCTATAAATAGCCCACCCCCTACAACCATAAACGGTTGGCTGCTCAGATTCAGTGCACGGCTTTTGTCGTTTGAGAGCAACCCACCTCGAAGCCTTTGAGAGAAAATTCCTGAGGAGAAAAGCCCTAACCACCCAGAGCCAGAGTAAATTGGGCATGGCATCACTTGAGTCTTCTTGTCTGAGTGATCTGAAGACTTATTACACTTGAGGACTGTGCATCCTCCAGACGGTTAGGCGTCGCGTTCTGAGCATCCAAGAGAAATTGTGGATTGCCGGTGAACGAAGTCTGTGAAGGTTTGGGAGTCTACCTTGAAGACTTACCAGAGTGATTGGGCGAGGTCTGTGTGACCTTAGCTCAAGGAGAATACGGTGAGGACTGGGTGTCCTGAGCTGCGTGTTCAGGACTGGGTGTCCGGGACTGTGTGTCCTTTGGTTTAAATACCTAGCCGCTCCAACCAGACATACAGTTGTCACAGCAACTGGAACTGGTCCAACAAATCATTGTCTTCAACGAGTCACTGGTTTTATCTTCACTTCCTTTTACTTACTGTTACTCATTGTGAAGCCATTGCATGCTTGCTCTATCTTTTGTCTTCACAACGTAACTGTATGATTTGTTTGGCTTCATAACTTCTTCCTACCTGATCCTTATTACACTGCAGCTACTTGTCATTGTGCTTTCACTCTATTGAATACTTGACCATGGCTTGCCTAGTGTAATCTAACTTCCGCTGCATAGTGATAGGCATATCTCTACGGTTTGTCTTCATAACTTCCACGTTTTGAAGACTTTCATAAAAATCGCCTATTCACCCCCCTCTAGTCGATATAACGCACTTTCACTACCGCTAAATAATAGCTGTAGCGCCCTAGCAATAGCGCGGGTCCCCGCGCTACTGCTATGTAAAAAACCAGCGCCACTAGTAAGGTTTTCTCTAGTAGTGGAAGATTGAAAAAGTTTGAGAACATCAAAAGTATGAAACAATTGCTTGGCTTGTCATCAGGGTTGTGCATGATTTAAATATTTTGTGTGATGAAGACAGAGCATAGCCAGACTATATGATTTTGTAGGGATAGCTTTCTTTAGCCATGTTATTTTGAGAAGACATGATTACTTTGTTAGTATGCTTGAAGTATTATTATTTTTATGTCAATATTAAACTTTTGTCTTGAATCTTATGGATCTGAATATTCTTGCCACAATAAAGAGAATTACATGGATAAATATGTTAGGTAGCATTCCACATCAAAAGTTCTGTTTTTATCATTTACCTACTCGAGGACGAGCAGGAATAAAGCTTGGGGATGCTGATACGTCTCCAACGTATCTATAATTTTTTATTGTTCCATATGCTATTATATTATCTATTTTGGATGTCTATGGGCTTTATTATACACTTTTGTATTATTTTTGGGACTAACCTATTAACTGGAGGTCCAACCCAAATTGCTGTTTTCTTGCCTATTTTAGTGTTTCGAAAAAAATGAATATCAAACGGAGTCCAAACGGAATGAAACCTTCCGGAGAGTTATTTTTGGAACGGAAGCAATCCAGGAGACTTGGAGTAGATGTCAGGGAAGTTTCGAGGTGGCCACGAGGCAGGGAGGCGCACCTGCCCCCTGGGTGCGCCTTCCACCCTCGTGGCTCCCCTGACCGACTTCTTTCGCCTATATATATGTCCATATACCCTAAAAACATCGAGGAGCACAATAGATCAGGAGTTCCGCCGCCAGAAGCCTCCGTAGCCACCAAAAACCAATCTAGACCCGTTTCGGCACCCTGCCGGAGGGGGGATCCCTCACCGGTGGCCATCGTCATCATCCCGGCGCTCTCCATGACGAGGAGGGAGTAGTTCACCCTCGGGGCTGAGGGTATGTACCAGTAGCTATGTGTTTGATCTCTCTCCCTCGTGTTCTTGATTCGACACGATCTTGATGTATCACGAGCTTTGCTATTATAGTTGGATCTTATGATGTTTCTCCCCCTCTACTCTCTTGTAATGAATTGAGTTTTCCCTTTGAAGTTATCTTATCGGATTGAGTCTTTAAGGATTTGAGAACACTTGATGTATGTCTTGCATGTGCTTATCTGTGGTGACAATGGGATATCACGTGATCCACTTGATGTATGTTTTGGTGATCAACTTGCGAGTTCCGTGACCTCGTGAACTTATGCATAGGGGTTGGCACACGTTTTCGTCTTGACTCTCCGGTAGAAACTTTGGGGCACTCTTTGAAGTTCTTTGTGCTGGTTGAATAGATGAATCCGAGATTGCGTGATGCATATCGTATAATCATACCCACGGATACTTGAGGTAACATTGGAGTATCTAGGTGACATTAGGGTTTTGGTTGATTTGTGTCTTAAGGTGTTATTCTAGTACAAACTCTATGATAGATTGAACGAAAAGAATAGCTTCATGTTAGTTTACTACGGACTCTTGAATAGATCGATCGGAAAGGATAACTTTGAGGTGGTTTCATACCCTAAAATAATCTCTTCGTTTGTTCTCTGGTATTAGTGACTTTGGAGTGACTCTTTGTTGCATTTTGAGGGATAGTTATGTGATCCAATTATGTTATTATTGTTGAGAGAACTTGCACTAGTGAAAGTATGAACCCTAGGCCTTGTTTCTTAGCATTGCAATACTGTTTACGCTCACTTTTACCACTTGTTACCTTGCTGTTTTTATATTTTAAGATTACAAAACTTATATCTACCATCCATATTGCACTTGTATCACCATCTCTTCGCCGAACTAGTGCACCTATACAATTTACCATTGTATTGAGTGTGTTGGGGACACAAGAGACTCTTTGCTATTTGGTTGCAGGGTTGTTTGAGAGAGACCATCTTCATCCTACGCCTCCCATGGATTGATAAACCTTAGGTCATCCACTTGAGGGAAATTTGCTACTGTCCTAAAAACCTCTGCACTTGGAGGCCCAACAACGTCTACAAGAAGAAGGTTGTGTAGTAGACATCACTCATCCCTGCGGCAACCACCCATGCGTCCCAATTTGCAACCTTATCCACCCCCTTCACATCGTCATCTCCCCACCAACCCCCACACGTATACAGGAGCAATCGCCTCCTTGGCTCCACCATGGCCTAACAACCATCTCCCACTTCATGTGTTTGTGTGCCTTTTCTAGCCGGTGCCTCACGTGTGTGCCTCTTCGCCATGGCCCAGCAACCACTTTTGTTGCTGCTCCGCCAGAAAAAATGCGAGAAGATGTGCCCCTGTTCTAGGCAAGGTACTGGAAGGCGGAGGTGCCTTCCATCCATCCCAGCTGCAAACTAGGCAACGCCGCTGCAATGGCAACATACATAATCACGATCCGGAGATGCTTTTGCAACAAATGTCCCGTTGCAATGAAGTTTTCCAACAAGGGTCTTATTGCAATGGTAACAAACATGGTCGGAGATGCTTTGGCAACCAGGGTGTTTTTGCTATGAAAGTTTGCAACAAGGGTCTTGCTACAATGGCGACAGACACAAGCAAAGATGCTTTGGCAACAAGGGTCCTGTTGCAACGAATGTTTGCAACAAGAGTCTTGTTGCAATGGTGATGTACAGTCGGACACGATCAAGCCAAAAATTATTCATGGGAGATTGCAACAGGGCTCCTGTTGTAGAGGGCCGAGCGGAACCTGAGTCTTGTTTCAAAGGGAAAAGATGGTTTGGGGAAAGATTGCAACAAGGCTCCTAGGGCCAAGCGCAACACTAGCCTTGTTGGAAAGTCTTGGGAGAGATAAGACGGCTATTCAAGGCTCCCTCCGATGGCTGCTGAGGTGGTCGATTTTTTTAGATTATCACCCAACTGATGCGTTGCGCTGCTCTAGTTATTTCCCTTAGGAGTAGTCCATAAACAAGAAAACTTTTGGATAATAGTTCATCAACATAATAAGCCTAGAACCACATCCGGTTAACTTACTTAGCAAGCAACATAAGAAGGAACAGGGGAAGGAGGCGGAGGCGGGAAGCACACAAGCCTGTAGAGTCCAGAGGATTTTTTTTAGCTGGGAGAGATTTTTTTTCGACAAAGGGCAAATTTTATTGGCTCAAAATGGAGCATCAAGAGGATACAAACACAATGAACACATCCGGCCTCTGCATAACTAGAATGCACACAGTCAACATTAACGCATGCACGCAAAAACTGCCAGCAAATAGCAAAGCCATATAAGATCAAAGCTATGCGTAAGTGAGGAAAAAAATTATAAAATGATCAGATCCAACCAGCAAAGTACATTAATGATCATATCCGCACCAACCATCTCATGACACCACATGAATGACGAGGTTCTTCAACAGCAAAGCCTTGAGAAAGGGAGCGGCGATCAATCACCGCCGTCACCGAATCCAACCACTCAAGGTCAGGATTTAGGTTTTCACCCTGAAGAACCAATCTGAGCATATCCGAACAATGCCTTCAACAAGGTAACGACATAAAAACATCGGCATTGCCAGGCATAACCAACCCTGGTCACCTAGGCTTTTGTTGGAAATATGCCCTAGAGGCAATAATAAAAGTATTATTATTATATTTCTTTGTTCATGATAATTGTCTTTATTAATGCTATAACTGTATTATCCGGAAATCGTAATACATGTGTGAATACATAGACCATAATATGTCCCTAGTAAGCCTCTAGTTGACTAGCTCGTTGATCAACAGATAGTCATGGTTTCCTGGCTATGGACATTGGATGTCATTGATAACGGGATCACATCATTAGGAGAATGATGTGATGGACAAGACCTAATCCTAAGCATAGCATAAGATAGTATAGTTCGTTTGCTAGAGTTTTTCCAATGTCAAGTATCTTTTCCTTGGACCATGAGATCGTGTAACTCCCGGATACCGTAGGAGTGCTTTGGGTATACCAAACGTCACAACGTAACTGGGTGACTATAAAGGTAGACTACGGGTATCTCCGAAAGTGTCTGTTGGGTTGACATGGATCAAGACTGGGATTTGTCACTCCGTATGACGGAGAGGTATCACTGGGCCCACTCGGTAATGCATCATCATAATGAGCTCAAAGTGACCAAGTGTCTGGTCACGGGATCATGCATTACGGTACGAGTAAAGTGACTTGCCGGTAACGAGATTGAACGAGGTATTGGGATACCGACGATCGAACCTCGGGCAAGTAACATATCGATTGGCAAAAGGAATTGTATACGGGGTTGATTGAATCCTCGACATCGTGGTTCATCCGATGAGATCATCGTGGAGCATGTGGGAGCCAACATGGGTATCCAGATCCCGCTGTTGGTTATTGACCGGAGAGTCGTCTCGGTCATGTCTGCTTGTCTCCCGAACCCGTAGGGTCTACACACTTAAGGTTCGGTGACGCTAGGGTTGTGAAGATATGTATATGTAGTAACCCGAATATTGTTCGGAGTCCCGGATGAGATCCCGGACGTCACGAGGAGTTCCGGAATGGTCCGGAGGTAAAGAATTATATATAGAAAGTGCTGTTTCGGCCATCGGGACAAGTTTCGGAGTCACCGGTATTGTACCGGGACCACCGGAAGGGTCCCGGGGGTCCACCGGGTGGGGCCACCTATCCCGGGGGGGGCCCATGGGCTGAAGTGGGAGGGAACCCAGCCCAAAGTGGGCTGGGGCGCCACCCCCCCAAGGGCCCATGCGCCTAGGGTTGGGGGGGAACCCTAAAGGGGGCGCCCCCTTGCTTGGGGGGCAAGCCCCCCACCCCTTGGCCGCCGCCCCCCTAGGAGATCCCATCTCCTAGGGCCGGCCACCCCCCCTTGGCACCCCTATATATAGTTGAGGAGAGGGGAGGACTTCATACCTCAGCCTTGGCGCCTCCCTCTCTCCCCGTTACGTCTCTCCCTCGTAGTATAGGCGAAGCCCTGCTACTGTGACGCCCTGCATCCACCACCACGCCGTCGTGCTGCTGGATCTTCATCAACCTCTCCTTCCCCCTTGCTGGATCAAGAAGGAGGAGACGTCTCCCGTCCCGTACGTGTGTTGAACACGGAGGTGCCGTCCGTTCGGCGCTTGGTCATCGGTGATTTGGATCACGTCGTGTTCGACTACATCATCACCGTTCTTTGAACGCTTCCGCACGCAATCTACAAAGGTATGTAGATGCATCTAATGACTCGTTGCTAGATGAACTCCTAGATGGATCTTGGTGAAACGAGTAGGAAATTTTTTGTTTTCTGCAACGTTCCCCAACAGTGGCATCATGAGCTAGGTCTATGCGTAGTTCTTCTTGCGCGAGTAGAACACAATTTGTTGTGGGCGTAGATTTGTCAACTTTCTTTCCGCTACTAGTCTTTTCTTGCTTCAGCGGTATTGTGGGATGAAGCGGCCCGGACCAACCTTACACGTACGCTTACGTGAGACCGGTTCCACCGACTAACATGCACTAGTTGCATAAGGTGGCTGGCGAGTGTCTGTCTCTCCCACTTTAGTTGGAGCGGATTCGATGAACAGGGTCCTCATGAAGGGTAAATAGAAGTTGACAAATCACGTTGTGGCTTTAACGTAGGTAAGAAGTCGTTCTTGCTAGAACCCTAAATTCAGCCACGTAAAACTTGCAACAACAATTAGAGGACGTCTAACTTGTTTTTGCAACAAGTGGTTTGTGATATGATATGGCCAAAGTTGTGATGAATGATGAATGATCTATATGTGATGTATGAGATGTTCATGCTATTGTAATAGGAATCACGACTTGCATGTCGATGAGTATGACAACCGGCAGGAGCCATAGGAGTTGTCTTTATTCTTTTATATGACCTGCGTGTCATTGAGAAACGCCATGTAAATTACTTTACTTTATTGCTAAACGCGTTAGCCGTAGTAGTAGAAGTAATAGTTGGCGAGCAACTTCATGGAGACACGATGATGGAGATCATGATGATGGAGATCATGGTGTCAAGCCGGTGACAAAATGATCATGGAGCCCCAAGATGGAGATCAAAGGAGCTATGTGATATTGGCCATATCATGTCACGTTTATTATTTGATTGCATGTGATGTTTATCATGTTTTGCATCTTGTTTACTTAGAACGACGGTAGTAAATAAGATGATCCCTCATACAATTTCAAGAAGTGTTCTCCCCTAACTGTGCACCGTTGCTAAAGTTCGTCGTTTCGAAGCACGCCGTGATGATCGGGTGTGATAGATCCTTACGTTCACATACAACGGGTGTAAGACAGTTTTACACATGCAAAACACTTAGGGTTAACTTGACGAGCCTAGCATGTACAGACATGGCCTCAGAACACAGAAGACCGAAAGGTCGAGCATGAGTCGTATAGAAGATACGATCAACATGAGGATGTTCACCGACGTTGACTAGTCCGTCTCACGTGATGATCGGACACGGCCTAGTTAACTCGGATCATGTAATACTTAGATGACTAGAGGGATGTCTAATCTAAGTGGGAGTTCATTAATTATTTGATTAGATGAACTTAATTATCATGAACTTAGTCTAAAATCTTTACAATATGTCTTGTAGATCAAATGGCCAACGTTGTATTCAATTTCAACGCGTTCCTAGAGAAAACCAAGCTGAAAGACGATGGCAGCAACTATACGGACTGGGTCCGGAACCTGAGGATCATCCTCATAGCTGCCAAGAAAGATTATGTCCTACAAGCACCGCTAGGTGATCCACCCGTCCCACAGAACCAAGACGCTATGAACGCTTGGCAGACACGTACTGATGACTACTCCCTCGTTCAGTGCGGCATGCTTTACAGCTTAGAGCTGGGGCTCCAAAAGCGTTTTGAGAGACATGGAGCATATGAGATGTTCGAAGAGCTGAAAATGTTTTTTCAAGCTCATGCCCGGATCGAGAGATATGAAGTCTCCGATAAGTTCTTCAGCTGTAAGATGGAGGAAAATAGTTCTGTCAGTGAGCACATACTCACTATGTCTGGGTTACATAACCGCTTGACTCAGCTGGGAGTTAATCTCCCGGATGACGCGGTCATTGACAGAATCCTCCAGTCGCTTCCACCAAGCTACAAGAGCTTTGTGATGAACTTCAATATGCAGGGGATGGTAAAGACCATTCCTGAAGTATTTGCTATGCTGAAATCAGCAGAGGTAGAAGTCAAGAAGGAACATCAAGTGTTGATGATGAATAAAACCACTAAGTTCAAGAAGGGCAAGGGTAAAAAGAACTTCAAGAAGGACGGCAAGGAAGTTGCTGCGCCCGGCAAGCAAGCTGTCGGGAAGAAGTCAAAGAATGGACCCAAGCCTGAGACAGAGTGCTTTTATTGCAAAGGGAAGGGTCACTGGAAGCGGAACTGCCCCAAATACTTAGCGGACAAGAAGGCCGGCAACACCAAAGGTATATTTGATATACATGTAATTGATGTGTACCTTACCAGTGCTCGCAGTAACTCCTGGGTATTTGATACCGGTGCCGTTGCTCATATTTGTAACTCACAGCAGGAGCTGCGGAATAAACGGAGACTGGTGAAGGACGAGGTGACAATGCGCGTCGGGAATGGTTCCAAGGTCGATGTGATTGCCGTCGGCACGCTACCTCTACATTTACCTACGGGATTAGTTATAAACCTCAATAATTGTTATTTAGTGCCATGTTTGAGCATGAACATTGTATCGGGATCTCGTTTAATTCGAGATGGCTACTCATTTAAATCCGAGAATAATGGTTGTTCTATTTATATGAGAGATATGTTTTATGGTCATGCTCCTATGGTGAATGGTTTATTCTTAATGAATCTCGAGCGTAATGCTACACATATTCATAGTGTGAGTACCAAAAGATGTAAGGTTGATAATGAAAGTCCCACATATTTGTGGCACTGCCGCCTTAGTCACATAGGTGTTAAACGCATGAAGAAGCTCCATACAGATGGACTTTTAGAGTCTCTTGATTATGAATCATTTGACACGTGCGAACCATGCCTCATGGGTAAAATGACCAAGACTCCGTTCTCAGGAACAATGGAGCGAGCAACCAATTTATTGGAAATCATACATACTGATGTGTGCGGTCCAATGAGTGTTGAGGCTTGCGGTGGCTATCGTTATGTTCTCACCCTCACTAATGATTTGAGTAGATATGGGTATATCTACTTAATGAAACACAAGTCTGAAACCTTTGAAAAGTTCAAGGAATTTCAGAGTGAGGTTGAGAAACAACGTGACAGGAAAATCAAGTTTCTACGATCAGATCGTGGAGGAGAATACTTGAGTCACGAATTTGGCACACACTTAAGAAAATGTGGAATAGTTTCACAACTCACGCCGCCTGGAACACCTCAGCGTAATGGTGTGTCCGAACGTCGTAATTGCACTCTATTAGATATGGTGCGATCTATGATGTCTCTTACTGATTTACCGCTATCTTTTTGGAGCTATGCTTTAGAGACTGCCGCATTCACTTTAAATAGGGCTCCGTCGAAATCCATTGAGACGACACCGTATGAATTATGGTTTGGGAAGAAACCTAAGCTGTCGTTTATAAAAGTTTGGGGATGCGATGCTTATGTCAAGAAACTTCAACCTGAGAAGCTCGAACCCAAGTCGGAAAAATGCGTCTTCATAGGATACCCTAAAGAAACTATTGGGTATACCTTCTACCTAAGATCCGAAGGCAAGATCTTTGTTGCCAAGAACGGAATCTTTCTGGAGAAAGAGTTTCTCTCGAAAGAAGTAAGTGGGAGGAAAGTAGAACTTGATGAGGTATTACCTCTTGAACCGGCAAATGGCGCAACTCAAGAAAATGTTCCTGAGGTGCCTGCACCGACTAGAGAGGAAGTTATTGATGATGATCAATGAAACTTCAGATCAAGTTTCTACTGAACTTCGTAGGTCCACAAGGACACGTTCCGCACCAGAGTGGTACGGCAACCCTGTCTTGGAAATCATGTTGTTAGACAACGGTGAACCTTCGAACTATGACGAAGCGATGGCGGGCCCGAATTCCGACAAATGGCTGGAAGCCATGAAATCCGTGATAGGATCCATGTATGAAAACGAATTATGGACTTTGACTGACTTGCCCGATGATCGGCGAGCCATAGAAAATAAATGGATCTTTAAGAAGAAGACAGACGCGGATGGTAATGTGACCATCTATAAAGCTAGGCTTGTCGCTAAGGGTTATCGACAAGTTCAAGGGGTTGACTACGATGAGACTTTCTCACCTGTAGCGAAGCTGAAGTCCGTCTGAATCATGTTAGCAATTGCCGCATTCTATGATTATGAGATATGGCAAATGGACGTCAAAACGACATTCCTTAATGGTTTCCTTAAGGAAGAATTGTATATGATGCAGCCGGAAGGTTTTTTCGATCCTAAGAATGCTGACAAGGTGTGCAAGCTCCAACGCTCGATTTATGTGCTGGTGCAAGCATCTCGGAATTGGAACATTCGCTTTGATGAGATGATCAAAGTGTTTGGGTTTATACAGACTTATGGAGAAGCCTGCGTTTACAAGAAAGTGAGTGGGAGCTCTGTAGCATTTCTCATATTATATGTAGATGACATACTTTTGATGGGAAATGATATAGAACTCTTGGACAGCATCAAGGCCTACTTGAATAAGAGTTTTTCAATGAAGGACCTTGGAGAAGCTACTTATATATTAGGCATCAAAATCTATAGAGATAGATCGAGACGCCTCATAGGTCTTTCACAAAGCACATACCTTGATAAGATATTGAAGAAGTTCAATATGGATCAATCTAAGAAGGGGTTCTTGCCTGTGTTACAAGGTATGAAATTGAGCTCAGCTCAATGTCCGACCACGGCAGAAGATATAGAAGAGATGAGCGTCATCCCCTATGCATCAGCCATAGGTTCTATTATGTATGCCATGCTGTGTACCATACCTGATTTAAACCTTGCCGTAAGTTTGGTAGGAAGGTACCAAAGTAATCCCGGCAAGGAACACTGGACAGCGGTCAAGAATATCCTGAAGTACCTGAAAAGGACTAAGGAAATGTTTCTCGTTTATGGAGGTGACGAAGAGCTCGTCGTAAAGGGTTACGTCGACGCTAGCTTCGACACAGATTTGGATGACTCTAAGTCACAAACCGGATACGTGTATATTTTGAATGGTGGGGCAGTAAGCTGGTGCAGTTGCAAGCAAAGCGTGGTGGCGGGATCTACATGTGAAGCGGAGTACATGGCAGCCTCGGAGGCAGCACAAGAAGCAATCTGGGTGAAGGAGTTCATCACCGACCTAGGAGTCATACCCAATGCGTTGGGGCCGATGACTCTCTTCTGTGACAACACTAGAGCTATTGCCTTGCCAAGGAGCCCAGGTTTCACAAGAAGACAAGGCACATCAAGCGTCGCTTCAACTCCATTCGTGAAAATGTTCAAGATGGAGACATAGAGATTTGTAAAGTACATACGGACCTGAATATAGCAGATCCGTTGACTAAACCTCTCCCTAGGGCAAAACATGATCAACACCAGAATTCCATGGGTGTTCGATTCATCACAATGTAACTAGATTATTGACTCTAGTGCAAGTGGGAGACTGTTGGAAATATGCCCTAGAGGCAATAATAAAAGCATTATTATTATATTTCCTTATTCATGATAATTTTCTTTGTTCATGCTATAATTGTGTTATCCGGAAATCGTAATACATGTGTGAATAACAGACACCAACATGTCCCTAGTAAGCCTCTAGTTGACTAGCTCGTTGATCAACAGATAGTCATGGTTTCCTGACTATGGACATTGGATGTCATTGATAACGAGATCACATCATTAGGAGCATGATGTGATGGACAAGACCCAATCCTAAACGTAGCACAAGATCGTATAGTTCGTTTGCTGGAGTTTTCCAATGTCAACTATCTTTTCCTTAGACCATGAGATCGTGTAACTCCCGGATACCGTAGGAGTGCTTTGGGTATACCAAACGTCACAACGTAACTGGGTGACTATAAAGTAGACTACGGGTATCTCCGAAAGTGTCTGTTGGGTTGACATGGATCAAGACTGGGATTTGTCACTCCGTATGACGGAGAGGTATCACTGGGCCCACTCGGTAATGCATCATCATAATGAGCCTCAAAGTGACCAAGTGTCTGGTCACGGGATCATGCATTACGGTACGAGTAAAGTGACTTGCCGGTAACGAGATTGAACGAGGTATTGGGATACCGACGATCGAACCTCGGGCAAGTAACATATCGATTGGCAAAAGGAATTGTATACGGGGTTGATTGAATCCTCGACATCGTGGTTCATCCGATGAGATCATCGTGGAGCATGTGGGAGCCAACATGGGTATCCAGATCCCGCTGTTGGTTATTGACCGGAGAGTCGTCTCGGTCATGTCTGCTTGTCTCCCGAACCCGTAGGGTCTACACACTTAAGGTTCGGTGACGCTAGGGTTGTGAAGATATGTATATGCAGTAACCCGAATATTATTCGGAGTCCCGGATGAGATCCCGGACGTCACGAGGAGTTCCGGAATGGTCCGGAGGTAAAGAATTATATATAGGAAGTGCTGTTTCGGCCATCGGGACAAGTTTCGGGGTCACCGGTATTGTATCGGGACCACCGGAAGGGTCCCGGGGGTCCACCGGGTGGGGCCACCTATCCCGGGGGGGCCCCATGGGCTGAAGTGGGAGGGAACCCAGCCCAAAGTGGGCTGGGGCACCACCCCCCCCCAAGGGCCCATGCGCCTAGGGTTGGGGGGGAACCCTAAAGGGGGGCCCCCCTTGCTTGGGGGGCAAGCCCCCCACCCCTTGGCCGCCGCCCCCCTAGGAGATCCCATCTCCTAGGGCCGGCCACCCCCCCTTGGCACCCCTATATATAGTTGAGGAGAGGGGAGGACTTCATACCTCAGCCTTGGCGCCTCCCTCTCTCCCCGTTACGTCTCTCCCTCGTAGTATAGGCGAAGCCCTGCTACTGTGACGCCCTGCATCCACCACCACGCCGTCGTGCTGCTGGATCTTCATCAACCTCTCCTTCCCCCTTGCTGGATCAAGAAGGAGGAGACGTCTCCCGTCCCGTACGTGTGTTGAACGCGGAGGTGCCGTCCGTTCGGCGCTTGGTCATCCGTGATTTGGATCACGTCGTGTTCGACTACATCATCACCGTTCTTTGAACGCTTCCGCACGCGATCTACAAAGGTATGTAGATGCATCTAATGACTCGTTGCTAGATGAACTCCTAGATGGATCTTGGTGAAACGAGTAGGAAAGTTTTTGTTTTCTGCAACGTTCCCCAACAGCTTTCACCCCGGAGCTCGAGATTCGGTGCTCGAGTAGCACCACCATCAAGTGACTCACGTGTTGTCACCACCACTTTTCCACGATCCCAGCAGCTGCTTGCGAAGTTGCGATATGTGATCGCCGCTGCTACACCACCATCCCTCTGCGTCAAACCATTGTCCATAGTTTGAATCACTTCGCCTAAGTCAACCACCGGATCTAGAGGGAGAAACCCTCATGAAGACCTTTCGGTGGTCACTGTAATCAACAGCGAGGCCTCCTCCTGGATGAGATGATCCAGCCGTCAGTGGGGCCCAATAGGCAACAACATGTTAGATCAGCCACACCAGCGACGGCCTCCACATCCCAGCATGAGACGGAGCCCGATCCACCCAATCTGCATCCAGAGAAGCATGGAGTCTAACCGGATAGAAAGGCGTAAGAGCGGAGCAGAGAGGCCCGCCCATCCTCTGCAGACAAGCAGCTGGCAGACAACCAACGGCTAGACAGCTCCTAATCCATGGAGCGCCGCCCAAAGCCGCTGCCGTTGATGAGAACTCACACGATATGTGCAAAGCTAGCCTCAACCAACCACACAGACAACTTGATTGATTTGCAGCCTAACAACACATGCACGTCCGAGTAGACATACGAACGAGTGAATCTGGCTTGATTGATTCGATCTCTTTGCAGGGTCCTCGTGACATCGAGAAGAAGAACCACAAGAAGAGTCCCCGCCACCACCATCAGCCGCACTAGCTTCGCCGGCGGCGTCCTCCGGCGACGGCGGGATGGATAGACGGGAGTAGAAGGAAAGTTAGGCTGGGGTACGGTGGTGCCGCCCGTGTCGCCCAGGAAGAGCGACGCGGGGTCCAGCGTTATTTTCGGATCGGCTGTTTATCTCCCCGTAGCTGGGAGAGATGAAAGTCTGATGGAGTGGCAATGGTGTGATCTGTCTATTAAGCAACACCGCAACACTTTTTTTCCATGAGCAACACTTTGAACGCAGGAAAACCGTATATGTGCCGCTCGATGCTCAATTTGGCTCCCATGGACGTGTGTTGCATCACAAAAAGGACGAAAATGAAGTGATCTTCGTTCACGATATTCTGCTTTGAGTTGACATTGTTGCATCAACTTGATTTTTTTTACATTGTAGCACGGGGTTTCATGGTAAACATTTTCAGTTATTTTAGGATAGTCGGAGTGGGAGTGAATACAAATGGAATCATCACACCTAACCTGAATGAAATGTCTGCCATGCATCGTTTAGTATCCAGAACCCCGGTGATCCATCAAGACAAATACCGGATCAACAACGGACCCATCCTAGCTAGCTACAAAATACTAAACCCTAGGTACGTGTTGAGTACAAATTATTGAATTAAACCGTCTTCATCTAGCCTCTGATCAGTGGCGGACAACATGCCACGGTCAATCACCCAATCCATCTCGTACAATACTGGCGTGATGAAATCGAACCTACCGTAGACTCCATTACACCAAGTACTACTGCAATGATACATTGGAAACCTATAATACCCCTTGTGAGGCTCCATGTCCTCGCCCTTGATATCAATGGACGCCTTCTCCTTGCTCTTGAGATCAACGGTGAAAAAAGAACCACCGCACCGCTCGATGAGCATGGCACCTCTCCTCTCTGCGTAGAAGACATTGTTTATTTCGTCTTTGCTTCCTAGATTTATCAGGTCGGAGCCCAACCACCCTCCTAAGCTAGCCTCACGGCCATAGCCGCCGTCATCTTGTTCTTGCTTGGTCCAGAGCACTAATATGCCATGGTCTCGCATACTCACGAACGAAAGCTTTCCTTCCCCGGAGACACACGGAAACAACACCCGCCCCCACTGTCGACAAGCTTCGACGTGGATCAGGATCTTGGTCAGAGAGACATCCGTGGTGATAGCGTTTACATTGAGCGTGTAGAAACTAGTCCTGTCCTTGTACAACCAGTGCACGGTGTTATGGGTGACAACGCCGGCGAATGGTCCACACCTGATGAGTTGTGAAGCCTGGCAAAACTTGGTGGGCGTGCTCCAAGTATCCGTGGCAGAGGAGTACATGTAGACATATATGATCCCATTGTCGCCGGTGTAGGTCAAGAGCACTTGAAACCACGACAACGAACATATATGATCCCATTGTCGCCGGTGTAGGTCAAGAGCACTTGAAACCACGACCGTTGTCGTGGTTGATCCAAAGAATCAATGACACCACGGTCCTCGTCGGTGAGGAGTGCGCAGCCGGTGAGGTGCCAGTCCAAAGATCCACTTAGGTCGAAGGAAAGCAATGGAAGAAGACTGCGCTGCTTGTCGACCACAGGACCGCATACCACCAGCTGGATCTTATCACGGGCGCCTGTACCGTGCATGTCGTGGAACATGGTAGGCAGCAGGATGCTCACGAGGAGAAGACCACGGCGCGATGCGAGTGACCTTGCGTAGGCGAAGAGACCGTCGTCGTTGTCGACCAATGATCCAAAGGTGAGATGCGCACCATGGACGAACGAGCTGAAGGTAGCATGCGCTCCCCCGAGCTGAAGGTTCAAGAATTCCGGAGGCTGGCCGTGTTTCTGACGGGGCTTGCCGACGGGGCACGTGATCTGGTAGAAGATCCCGGCGAGGGTGGACGGGTGGCGCGCCGTCTGCGGCCAGAGGCCGATGCGTCGGAGGAAGGCGCGGTCGGTGACGAGGCGGCGCCATCGCTTGCACGTGGCTGCGCAGCGGAGGAGGTCCTGGTAGCCCGGCAGGCGCTCAAAGACGTCGTGGAGGATGTCGTCCGCGATTTCGCCGCCGGCGCGGCGTACGCGCGCATTGCCATCGATCTCCGTTACGGATGGATGGATCGATCTGTGTATAGATTTGTCTAGGCCGGCGGCCGGACCCTTGCACGACCTAGCTACAACAGACAGCTCCAAGGAAAGGATCAGCTTATGACGAGCCGTACGTATCGTCTCAATCACAATCAACGCTTGAGATTTGGAACGTGTAAATGTATCTACACGCAAACTAAATGAACCACGGACGATATATATCGTGCATGCCGCGAACCAACCTGTGGTTGAATGATTAGAGGGACCGTGGTATCCCCAGCCTACCAAGGTTTAAATCCTGGTGTTCGCATTTATTCCTGGATTTATTTTAGGATTTCCGGCGATGCGCATTCAGTGGGAGGAGACGTTACCGTTGACGACGAGGCGCCTACGATGACTTCGTGAATCTCAATATGATATGCCGGCTCAGTCTTTCAGAGGTGCTCATAAAGGTGAGTGTATGCGCGTGTATATGAACGCTTGTGCTTGTACTGATGTTAAAAAAATATATCGTGCATGCCAGTTATCAAAGCCCTGAAAAGTCTGGAAACCGTTCCCAAGAGATCAGCTATCAAAATAGAGTATAACGCAGTAATTAGCATGCAATATGCTCATGACAGTCTTCTGTTTTTACATAAGAATCTAGATCATGCCAGAAAATTAAAATGGATTTTATCTTGTTTTGAACACATTTCTGGCATGAGGATTAATTTTCACAAGTGTGACCTTGTGCCTATTAATATTGATAGGGATGAAGCTATTTTTTTGCCTGGTCTTTAGGGTGCAAAATTAGCTTTTCCCCTATTAAATTTTGGGGTGCTCCCCTTCACTATAGCAAGCTTAGAAAAGAGGACCTTCAAGCTATGGTTGACAAGATTATTTAAGAGAGGGGGGGGGGGCAGGGTGGAAAGGGCGACTACTCTCTTTTGACAAAAGGCTGATTTTAGTTCAACCCTGTTTAGCTAGTATTCCAACCTACCTTATGGGGTATATTAAATTCCCTAAATGGGCCATTAAGCTTATTAATTTCCAACTAGCTCACTGCTTCCGGGATGACTATAAGGGCCATCACAAATACCATCTGACTACCTGGGGTTCTCTCAATATGAGAATGGAGTTTGGGGGGTTTGGTATTACTGATATTGGGGATATGAACCTATGCCTGTTAGCCTCTTGGATAAGTAGGTATTATAACTTTGAGGAAAAAACTTGGAAGAACATCGTAGATTTTAAGTATGACCTCGAGAGTAATAACATCTTTGCTTGCTCTGCTACTGGGGCTTCACCTTTCTGGAAAGGAGTGGTCTAGGCAGCTCAAGCTGCTAAGGTTGGCTTTTCTTGGCACATAGGGAATGGCAAGAGAGCTAGTTTCTGGGAGGATCATTGGTTTGGCAATGCTACCCTAGCTACCCAATATTGGGATCTATATAACATAGCCAATGAGCATAATATTACTGTTGATAGAGTTTGGGATGGTTGCAATCTCAAGATTACATTTAGAAGATGCTTTAACCAGGACATTATGAACATGTGGCATGAGCTCCTGGAGATTGCTAAATCTATCCTGTACACTGATGTTGATGACTCCTTGAAGCGGAGGAGCTATGTTGGGGCGGGGGGGGGGGGGGGGGGGGGGGGGGGGGGGGGGGGGGGGGGGGGGGGGGGGGGCGTTGCCCCCAGCCTTTGACCAATTTCTGAAGAATTTTTTTAGGGAGACTTAGATTAGAACATTTTTAGCATTTGCCCCCCAGACACTGATGATTTGTGTTTCGCCCCCCCCCCCAAAAGAAGACCTTCAAGCTATGGTTGACAAGTTTATTTAAGAGGGGGGGGGCAGGGTGGAAAGGGAGACTACTCTCTTTTGGCAAAAGGCTGATTTAGTTCAACCCTGTTTAGCTATTATTCCAACCTACCTTATGGGGTATATTAAATTCCCTAAATGGGCTATTAAGTTTATTAATACCCAACTAGCTCACTGCTTCCGGGATGACTATAAGGGCCATCACAAATACCATCTGACTACCTGGGGTTCTCTCAATATGAGAAAGGAGTTTGGGGGTTTGGTATTACTGATATTGGGGATATGAACCTGTGCCTGTTAGCCTCTTGGATAAGTAGGTATTATAACTTTGAGGAAAAAACTTGGAAGAACATCATAGATTTTAAGTATGACCTCGAGAGTAATAACATCTTTGCTTGCTCTGCTATTGGGGCTTCACCTTTCTGGAAAGGAGTGGTCTGGGCTGCTCAAGCTACTAAGGTTGGCTTTTCTTGGCACATAGGAAATGGCAAGAGAGCTAGATTCTGGGAGGATTTGGCAATGCTACCCTAGCTACCCAATATTGGAATCTATATAACATAGCCAATGAGCATACTATTACTGTTGATAGAGTTTGGGATGGTTGCAATCTCAAGATTACATTTAGAAGATGCTTTAACCAGGAGCTTATGAACATGTGGCATGAGCTCTTGGAGATTGCTAAATCTATCATGTACACTGATGTTGATGACTCCTTGAAGTGGCAGAGCTATGTTGGGGCGGGGGGGGGGGGGGGGGGCCCCCCCCCCAGCCTTTGACCCATTTCTGAAGATTTTTTAGGGGGACTTAGATTATAACATTTTTAGCATTCCCCCCCCCCCAGACACTGATGATTTGTGTTTCGCCCCACAGAGTTTTTTGTCTAGCTCCACCACTGACTCCTTGGTCTGGAATATAGCAAGCTTAGAAAAGAGGACCTTCAAGCTATGGTTGACAAGTTTATTTAAGAGGGGGGGGGGTAGGGTGGAAAGGGATACTACTCTCTTTTGGCAAAAGGCTGATTTTAGTTCAACCCTGTTTAGCTAGTATTCCAACCTACCTTATGGGGTATATTAAATTCCCTAAATGGGCTATTAAGTTTATTAATACCCAACTAGCTCACTGCTTCTGGGATGACTATAAGGGCCATCACAAATACCATCTGACTACTTGGGGTTCTCTCAATATGAGAAAGGAGTTTGGGGGGTTTGGTATTACTGATATTGGGGATATGAATCTGTGCCTGTTAGCCTCTTGGATAAGTAGGTATTATAACTTTGAGGAAAAAACATGGAAGAACATCATAGATTTTAAGTATGACCTCGAGAGTAATAACATCTTTGCTTGCTCTGCTACTGGGGCTTCACCTTTCTCGAAAGGAGTGGTCTGGGCAGCTCAAGCTGCTAAGGTTGGCTTTTCTTGACACATAGGGAATGGCAAGAGAGCTAGATTCTGGGAGGATCATTGGTTTGGCAATGCTACCCTAGCTACCCAATATTGGGATCTATATAACATAGCCAATGAGCATAATATTACTGTTGAGAGAGTTTGGGATGGTTGCAATCTCAAGATTACATTTAGAAGATGCTTTAACCAGGAGCTTATGAACATGTGGCATGAGCTGCTGGAGATTGCTAAATCTATCCTGTACACTGATGTTGATGACTCCTTGTAGTGGCGGAGCTATGTTGGGGCGGGGGGGGGGGGGGGGGTGGGGGGGGGGGGGGGGGGGGGGGGCTGCCCCCAGCCTTTGACCAATTTCTAAAGAATTTTTTTAGGGAGACTTAGATTACAACATTTTTAGCATTTGCCTCCCCCAGACATTGATGATTTGTGTTTCGCCCCCCCCCCCCCCGAGTTTTTCGGCTAGCTCCGCCACTGACTCCTTGGTCTGGAATATGAATTCCAAAGGAGTGTACATAGTCAATTCCTTTTACAAGTTTGTTAATTTTAGGGGAGTGTTGCCAGTTAGTACCCCTGCCGTTTGGTCTGTAAAGATCCCTCCTAGGATTCAAAATTTTCTTTGGCTCCTAGCTAATAATAAGTTGCTTACTAGAGATAACCTAGGCAAAAGGCAGGCTATACCTGATGCAACTTGTGTCTTCTGCTCTGAGCTGGAGTCTTGCTATCATTTAATTTTTTGGTTTTGTCGTTGTTGTGGAATTCTGGAAAGTTGTATCTAGGCTAACTGGATATGGAGGGGACATTAATATGATGTCCTTTTCTTCCTGTTGGTCTCGAGGAGACAAATTTTCTGCGGTTAATATCGTTCATGCAGCTGGTCTGTGGGATATTTGGAAGACCCGAAATGAACATGGTTTTCAATTTTGTTTCTTGGCCTGGGATGTAGGCTGTATGGCAGAAAACTGCACTGAGTTTGTCTACGTGGAGTTGTCTAGCCTTAGGACTTAGGCCATGTCAAGGACATGGTGGAGTGGTGTTCAAAAGAACTGGAGCTTTTGGCAAGAAGCACCCCTCTTCTGATGTGGCCAGATCCTGGCTGAAGTGGGAAGGCGCCGTCTGAAGTTCATTCATAAGTTGGATCAAACTGCCAAGTCCTTTTAGGTGATGATAAAAGTTGCCATCTTTTTCCATAGCATGGGTGCTGAATGTAACTATCAGGCTAGGAGAGCCATCTTAAACATGTTTGTTGCCTTTTAAATTTACTTGGTCTTGACTAGTGTGTGTGTTTTTCTTTTTGCGCCTTTTGGTGCTTTTGGCTGAAGCAATGAGCTGCTGACTTCCGCGTGCTATCTATGTAGAACATTTTTGTGCTCCATTCTAAGCAATGTAGCAGGGGCTGTGTGCCCTTTTCCTCTAAAAAAACCATTTGATTTGTTCCCAAGAGTTGGCCATCATTTTTTTCTTGTAAATAAACACACGCAAGCTAATCTTATGCCCAGAAGCCATCAGTTTATATTTTATTTCTTTTAAACAAATGCAAGCTAATCTTATGTTGAGAATCACGTAAATGGGAATAAGCCAGTCTCAAGCAATGGACACGTTACATCCACGATCGAAGCTATAACAAACAACAACGAAAGTTTGTATTCAAGCTTCCAAAAAACATACCTACCTAAATGCTATAGAATTGACGTTAGCTCTATAGCAACTCAGAGCGAACGCGGCGCCTGCCGTCTGATATGTAGGCATGAATCTCCAAGGAGAGTTGCCATGTTGTCATCCAAAACCCCGATCGCCGTACAAACATAGATGTAGAGGTGGAATTCAGAACAAGTCGGGCCAGCGACTCGCTAGAGCTCGTTTAGATAATGAGTTAGCTCAGCTCGACTCGCTAATATGGCAAGCTCAGAACCAAACTTGGCTGGACTCGAGTAACTCGTGAGCCAGCTTGTTTAACTTGTTAAGCTTGTTATACATGTGAGCAACAAATTTTGAGATTGTGGAGCCACCGAGCAAGATTTCATGACGACATGGCTTCATTGCAAGTGTGGGCGCAGCATATTGAATCTGAACTTAATTTTTTTACTCTCTTAGCCCCCCCCCCAACACACACACACAATTTTTTTCACTATTGTGCTCAGCACCCACACACACTTCACGTAATTGACCTTTGGTTATCGAGGCTATAACCTATTTTGAAATGCATAAGGTAGACAATGGTCTAACTTTTATTTTCAAAAAAGTATAATGTGTAAAAAATGAGTACTTGAGTATGTAATATGTGTACATATTAATTATGTATAACGTACACAAACAATCGTAATTTGCACATCTCACAAAAAAGTTGCTACCCTGCACAACATGGGAGGCTGCATTCTATTCGGTGAGGAGCGTCAACCGGTCAATGGCGCGGCATGGCGTCATCGTCCGAGGCGGGGAGGGGCTACTGCAGCACTGGATCGAGGGAGGAGAAGGGGAATCGCTATGGCGACACTAGATCTGTGAGGTCGTGGCTTTGCTTTGAGACGTGTCGTCGCATGTCTTTTATAGCCACCGATGGTGGGCAGTGAGAAAGAAGGGTGTGTGGCAGAAAGCTGGGGAGAAGAGTGGGGAAAGGGTGACAGGCGAGCCGGACACGCAACGGCCTCCATCAGGCCAACTCCAACACATGGCCCCAAACGGGCGTCCATTTTATCCGGATTTTGTCCGTTTGGGTAGGGAAATGGGGCGGCGTTCGGTCATTTCCTGGATGCGCTAGCCGTGCACCCAATGCGCGGACGCATATCGTCTGCCACGACCGGCTGGAGCCCTTGCGTATACATTTATTTGGTCACCGAAACACATTTCTTTTATTTCATTCAACGACATTTTGATATATAGAAGTACATAATTTATCAATTATTTGCTATGAAAGTAAGACCAAATAAAATAAGAATCATAATTAGACACTTTAAAAGATATCCAATTTTCATAACTGCTCTCACTAGTTGGATTAATATCTTCGCTATGTCTTCATTGTTGATTCTCTCTATTGGCTTCTCGAGCTTGCACACTTCTTTCTTCTTTGATTCCAAAGAATTTGACATTGCTTCGCATCTAGTCTCATCTCTAGTCTCTATTCTAGCAACGTGTGCATGAGCATTTATCAAAATTCATGCTATCAATTGATCAATGTAATCTTTTTTCTAATACCAAAACTTGCATCCATCCTATACACAAATTTGAGCAAGCAATGAGCTACCGAAAATGTGCCGAATCCAGGAGCACAACCGAATCAAATGAAACACATACCCCATCTCTTTTGCACTTGAGGAACATCCATCTGGGATGTTCCGGCGTGGTAGAAACGCGGCACATGACCTGCCGTGGGAAGTCGTTGCACTTTATGACCGGCAAAGGTGAGTCGATGAGACGTTGGGCCAACATCGAGCTCGGGCGACGGTCGGGCATGTCATTATTGGTGAACCGCCAATGGGATAGATCCGAGCGGCTAGAGCCAAAGTCAATACATGTATGCGGCGGGGAGGCATTGCCGTGGCTGTGCGGTCCAGTATCCGACCAAGGCACAATCGCCGGCAGCCGGATGCACCAAATCCAGTGGCAGCGGCCGCAGACCTACGAGTTGTGCGCCTGCGAGGGGGCGAGAGGCACAAATCTAGTGGTCATGCTTTGGGTGACCGAGCTAGATAGCGAGGAGGTAGCCAGGAAGATGGGTGGCGACAACTATTGCAGGGGAGCGGGGGGATGGGGTAGAGGAAGAGAAAAAGGAGTGTTTGTGTCCCGGAAGGGTGGGCCATGGAAGGACAAGGGCACGCGTCCCACCCATTAGCGCGCTATCCGTTTGAATGCAAATGCGGCCCAAGTTTGAGCCGGGAATGGGTTGGAGGTGAACAAAAAACATACGCTTGTCCGTTTACTCTTGCTCGTTGGGCCACGACTTATGTCCATTTACCCCGAAACGGACGCGGCCAGACCATCTGGGATCCTGCGTTGGAGTTGGCCTTAGTGTGTAGGTTTCATGTGGCTTTTTAGTTGGTTTCGGTGCATGTGAGGCTGATATGAGTTGCAAGACAATTAAAATTAAACATGAGTAGACTGCGGAGGAAGAAGGATCTGAAGTTCAGTGATGCCACAACAGTTGGATTTGATCTGCACTATATTATACCACCACAACCTCCAAATATACAGGGTTGCGCCTTTTTTAAGCTTCCCTCAAAAGTTATGGATGCAGAGGGAGGTATGGAGAATCTGCTAGAGTAAAAATTTACCCCTCTAGCCTTCACGTTAACAATTATTATGGAGGGGACACGAGATAATTCTACTGGAGTTGCTCATAGAAAGCCTGTTGCTAAATGCCACCCATATTGGGACACATATGCTCTACTTGCCCCAACTTCTTGTTGTCCTATCACTGCAACATCAACCATAATGCGGAACAAATTTGCAAATTGGTATACACATACATGATATGTAAAGGATTATAAATAGTCGTTTTGTTCGATACAACATCATTAACCTGAAATGATGTTGCATCAGACTTTTGTGGACCTCCTTTTGGCTTGGGCCAAACACTTTTCCTCGCGGGATAGGGGGATACAAAGAAGTAATAAGAGACATAAACACAAAAGAGCCAACACAAAGTGCTAACAGTAGCAAAATAAGTGGTCTTACTGCCCACGAATCCCATAAGCACAATTATGAAACCTATGGCGAATATAATTATGGGGATTTGATTGAATCATAGACAAAATTATTATCATGTCAATGCTATTTTGTATTCTAGTTTAATTCTCTTGTCAATACTGGTCAAATCGTTGGCTAATAGAGCTCCAACCCAAATTTCTGATAGCCAAATATTTGGCAAGGTAAAGCTTAGGTCAAAACCAAATACCATATTATATTAGTGAAGATGGCAGAGTAGGAGACTCTAGTACTGCTTTTCTCTAAAAAAAGGATCCGAAAAACTGTCGTTCGATCGCAAGGGGGAAGCCTGGTCTGGAAAGGCCAGGGCAAACCATCAATAGCCCATAAGGCGCAGATTACTTTTTTTTAAATGCCATGAAACAATATCATATTTTCCTTATAAATAACAAAGTACACATAAAATGTATAATTGCCATGATATAAAAACTTTGCAAAAACTGCCATGCTAATTTATAAATTTACAAATAGTATGAATTCCACCGTGTAGATGTTTCACTGGAAAAAACCATGTTTGGGAGTTTTTTTGCCAAGGACCAAAAGAAAAAATGCCATGATGTACTTTTTTGTTTGCTTGATTTGGTCTACTGCACAAAAACTCATAAAAAATTCTATGTCAGTGAAAAAGATGCCAAGCCAATAAAAATGAAAGTTAGTACTCGAGAGCTTGTAACTTAGTATTTCTACCTCAGGGCCCCCACTTTATACATGGTCAATGCCCTGGACTTACATTAGAGTTCGGGTCGCAATACAACCCGTGCCCTAGTGTGTTTTCTACTTATCTTACATCCCAAGTAAGGGAGTTTCCTTTATCTCCTTGCCGAGCCGGTGTCCCAAGCATTGGGCCATGA
The DNA here is from genome assembly GCF_003073215.2 of Triticum urartu. Lineage (NCBI taxonomy): Eukaryota > Viridiplantae > Streptophyta > Magnoliopsida > Poales > Poaceae > Triticum > Triticum urartu. Next base: position 656,458,014 of record NC_053023.1, on the reverse strand, counting down.
GCCAGGCCGCTCCACGAGTCACCATTGGGGCCCTGAGCTTCATGGTCATCGAGGCCCATATAACGAACCTGTTCCTCAAGTCACCACTAGATAACCTAGCCCTGAATGGGTGGGTCATACCGTGGGGTTATATCCCAAACATGTGGGATGTACCCCCCTATCGCACACACGCAAGGCGATGTTTTAAAACTCTATTGCGGAAAAGGGGTAAAAACCGTTTGTATAGGACGCCCCTGCACCAGTGCATGGAGGCGTAGAGGGAGGAGGAGGGGAGGGAGGAGAAATGGGAAGTGTGGCCATATATTTCCGAGGGCTCGCCTCGTCTCCTCAGTAACCCGACGCACACGGATGCACATTGCAAAGCTGGGCCCGCAAGAAAAGGAGTCCCACCTGTCATCCACCTGAGCATTGAGGCAAGGACAGTGGAAGTAGGTGATGACCTACAAGTATAGGGGATCTATCGTAGTCCTTTCGATAAGTAAGAGTGTCGAACCCAACGAGGAGCAGAAGGAAATGATAAGCGGTTTCCAGCAAGGTATTCTCTGTAAGTACTGAAATAAGTGGTAACATATAGTTTTGTGATAGGATAATTTGTAACGAGCAACAAGTAACAAAAGTAAATAAAGTGCAGCAAGGTGGCCCAATCCTTTTTGTAGCAAAGGACAAGCCTGGACAAACTCTTATATAGAGAAAAGCGCTCCCGAGGACACATGGGAATATCGTCAAGCTAGTTTTCATCACGTTCATATGATTCGCGCTCGGTACTTTGATAATTTGGTATGTGGGTGGACCGGTGCTTTGGTACAGTCCTTACTTGGACAAGTATCCCACTTATGACTAACCTCTATTGCAAGCATCCGCAACTACAACAAAAGTATTAAGGTAAACCTAACCATAGCATGAAACATATGGATCCAAATCAGCCCCTTACGAAGCAACGCATAAACTAGGGTTTAAGCTTCTGTCACTCTAGCAAACCATCATCTACTTATTACTTCTCAATGCCTTCCTCTAGGTCCAAATAATGGTGAAGTGTTATGTAGTCGACGTTCACATAACACCACTAGAGGAGAGACAACTATATCTTATCAAAATATCGAACGAATACCAAATTCACATGACTACTAAAGCAAGACTTCTCCCATGTCCTCATGAACAAACGTAACTACTCACAAAGCATAATCATGTTCATAATCAGAGGGGCATTAATATGCATATAGGATCTGAACATATGATCTTCCACCAAATAAACCAACTAGCATCAACTACAAGGAGTAATTAACACTACTAGCAACCTACTAGTACCAATCGCGGACTTGGAGACAAGAATTGGATACAAGAGATGAACTAGCGTTTTGAGAGGAGATGGTGCTAGTGAAGATGTTGATGGAGATTGCCCTCTCCCGATGAGAGGAGAGTTGGTGATGACGATGGCGATGATTTCCCCCTCCCGGAGGGAAGTTTCCCCGACAGAACAGTTCTGCCGGAGCCCTAGATTGGATCCGCCAAGGTTCTGCCTCGTGGCAGTGGAGTTTCGTCCGAGGAGATGGCTTATGATTTTTTCCTCATCGAAAGACTCCATATAGCAGAAGATGGCCATCGGAGGGCCACCAGGGGCCCCACGAGGTAGGGGGTCCGCCCAGGGGGTAGGGCGCGCCCCCCACCCTCGTGGGCAGGGTGTGGCCCCCCTGTTGAACTTCTTGCGCTCAGTATTTTTTATATATTCTGAAAATGACTTCCGTGAAGTTTCAGGACTTTTGGAGCTATGCAGAATAGGTCTCTAATATTTGCTCCTTTTCCAACCCAGAATCCCAGCTGCCGGCATTCTCCCTCTTTATGTAAACCTTGTAAAATAAGAGAGAATAGGCATAAGTATTGTGATATAATGTGTAATAACATCCCATAATGCAATAAATATCGATATAAAAGCATGATGCAAAATGGACGTATCAACTCCCCCAAGCTTAGACCTCGCTTGTCCTCAAGCGAAAGCCGAAATCGAAAAATATGTCCACATGTTTAAAGATAGAGGTGTCGATAAAAATAAAAATACGGACATGAGGGCATCATGATCATTCTTAGAACAGCAACTTATATAATTCTTGTCATATGATCTCTTATGCTAGAGTAACAATTCAATCACAATTTCAAGTATGAATCATAAACTTCATTGAAAACTAAGAAACTATAATCTCAGTCATTGGAGCAATTGCAATTTATCATAACATAGGAAATAGTCAATATAAGAGCTTTTCAGCAAGTTCACATACTCAACTATCATATAGTCTTTCACAATTGCTGACACTCACGCAATACTTATGGGTATGGAGTTTTAATCAGACACAAAGAAAGATAGGGGCTTATAGTTTTGCCTCCCAACGTTTTACCTCAAGGGTAATGTCAACAATAATAGTTCATGAAAACTCACATCCAATTAGCCATATATACCAGGATCTTTCCAACATGTTGTGCTTGCCAAAAGATAAAATGTAAATAGGAAGGGTGAGGAACACCAAGACTCTTATATAAGGTAGGAGATAAAAGTAAAAGATAGACCCTTCGCAGAGGGAAGAAGAAGTTGTCATGCACTTTTATGGTTGGATGCACAAAATCTCAATGCAAAAGAACGTCAGTTTATATTGCCACTTGTGATATGGACCTTTATTATGCAGTCCATCGCTTTTATTTCTTCCATATCACACGATCGTATAAAGCTTGTTTTCTCCCACACTAATAAGTCATACATATTTAGAGAGCAATTTTTATTGCTTGCACCGATGACAACTTACTTGAAGGATCTTACTCAATCAATAGGTAGATATGATGGACTCTCATGGCAAAACTGGATTTAGGGATATTTGAAAGCACAAGTAGTATATCTACTTGGTGCAAAGAATTGGCTAGCATGAGAGGGAAAGGCAAGCTCAATCATGTTGGATGATCCATGACAATATAATTTATCTCAGATGTAAGAAAACACGACCCATTACGTTGTCTTCCTTGTCCAACGTCAACTCTTTAGCATGTCATATTTTAATGAGTGCTCACAATCATAAAAGATGCCCAAGATAGTGTATTTATATGTGAAGACCTCTCTTTCTTTATTACTTCCTATTAATTGCAACGATGACCAAAACTATGTTTGCCAACTCTCAACAACTTTTATTCATCATACTTTTTATATGTGAGCTCATTACTCTCCATAAGATCTATATGATCTCTTTTATTTCCTTTTTATTCTTTCTCTTTTCTTTTATTCACTCAAGATCATGGCAAAATAATCAAGCCCTTGACTCAACACTAATCTTTACTATATATAGCTCACGGACTCGATTACATAGAAGGATCATAAAGAAAAACTCACAACTAGATCATACTAAAACTTTATTCTACTAGATCAAGATATTATCAAAAGGATCGAACTAAGAAAAAAAACGGTAAAGATAGAAGTGATGGTGATACGATACCGGGGCACTCCCCCAAGCTTGGCAGTTGCCAAGGGGAGTGCCCATACCAGATGCTCAGTTCTTCTTTGTTGGTGGAGAAGATGGAGATGATGATGGATAGTCACACATCGAGCGTAACAATATATTTTCCTCCAGCTTGCGGATAATGCCCTTGAGTGCAACAATACGCTCCTTCAACAAAATATTTTCACGTGTGAGATACTTGTTCTGCATACGAGCTAACTCAATCATCTTGAAAGCTTCAATCTCAGTTGGGGTAAGAAGATTGTGATCAAGTTGAAGGGTGTCTTCTGCTGCCGGAGCGTGATCCTCCGTGGCCTTCTTGATCCCTTCATCCTTGTTGATCTCCATGGGTTCTTCCCTCTTCAGCTCTATCTTCATTAGCCAAACATCGTTGTCACCATTGTTGGAGGAGGGGGACGACATGATGCCTGGCCTTGACGACCCTGACGGGAAACAGCTCGAAACAAAAACAGAGGATATTTGCGTGATATACGATTCAAAACCTTTGGGAGATTATATAATGAATTTTTACTGACCAAATTACGTGTCGTGTAAGAAAACGGAGTCCGGAGAGCGCACGAGGTGCCCACGAGGTAGGGGCGCGCCCAGTAGGGCAGGGCGCACCCTCCACCCTCGTGGAGGCCTCGTGTCCTTCCCGGACTGCTTCTTATTTTTCTATTTTTCTAAATATTCCAAAATGGAGAAATATTGCCTTAAAAATTGTTTTGGAGTCGGTTTACTTACCGTACCACATACCTATTCCTTTCCGAAGTCTGAAACGTTCCGGAAAGTGTCCTTTATGTATTCCTCCGGGGTTACGGTTTCAATAACATTGGTTTCAACATTTATGGGATTACCTGAGATATAATGTTTGATTCTTTGACCGTTCACCACCTTCGGATTTGTGCCTTCGAAGTTGTTGATTTTTATGGCACCGGAACGATAGACCTCCTTGATAACGTAAGGACCTTCCCATTTAGAGAGAAGTTTTCCTGCAAAAAAATCTTAAACGAGAGTTGTATAGCAATACATAATCACCTACATTAAACTCCCGCTTTTGTATCCTTTTATCATGCCATCTTTTAACTTTTTCTTTAAACAACTTGGCATTTTCGTAGGCTTGGGTTCTCCATTCATCGAGTGAGCTAATATCAAATAACCTCTTCTCACCGGCATGTTTAAAATCATAATTGAGCTCTTTAATAGCCCAATATGCCTTGTGTTCTAGTTCGAGAGGTAAGTGACATGTTTTTCCATAAACCATTTTATACGGAGACATACCCATAGGATTTTTATATGCAGTTCCGTAGGCCCATAATGCATCATCAAGTTTCTTGGACCAATTCTTTCTAGACCTATTGACAGTCTTTTGCAAAATTAATTTGAGCTCTCTATTACTCAATTCTACTTGACCACTAGACTGAGGGTGATAAGGGGATGCCATTCTATGATTAACATCGTACTTAGCAAGCATTTTACGGAAAGCACCATGAATATAATGTGAACCACCATCAGTCATTAAATATCTAGGGACTCCAAATCTTGGAATAATAACTTCTTTAAGCATTTTAATAGAAGTGTTATGATCAGCACTACTAGTTGGAATAGCTTCTACCCACTTAGTAACGTAATCAACAACAACTAAAATATGTGTATATCCATTAGAGACAGGAAAAGGTCCCATATAGTCAAAGCCCCAAACATCAAATGGTTCAATAACGAGGGAATAGTTCATAGGCATTTCTTGACGTCTACTAATATTACCAATTCTTTGACATTCATCACAAGATAAGACAAACTTACGGGCATCTTTGAAGAGAGTGGGCCAATAAAAACCAGATTGCAATACCTTATGTGCAGTTCTATCTCCAGCATGGTGTCCTCCATAAGCTTCAGAGTGACACTTTCTTAGGATCTGTTCCTGTTCATGCTCAGGTACACAACGTCTAATAACACCATCTACTCCTTCTTTATAAAGATGTGGGTCATCCCAAAAGTAATGTCTCAAATCATAGAAGAACTTTTTCTTTTGTTGGTATGTGAAACTACATGGTATGAATTTGGCAACAATGTAATTAGCATAATCAGCATACCATGGAGCAGTATGAGAAGCATTTATGACATTTAATTGCTCATTAGGAAAGCTATCATCAATAGGTAGTGGGTCATCAAGCACATTTTCTAACCTAGACAAGTTATCTGCAACGGGGTTCTCAGCTCCCTTTCTATCAACAATATGTAAATCAAATTCTTGTAGCAAGAGAACCCATGTAATAAGTCTAGGTTTAGCATCTTTCTTTTCCATAAGATATTTAATAGCAGCATGATCAGTGTGAATAGTTACTTTAGAATCAACAATATAAGGCCTGAACTTATCACAAGCAAATACAACTGCTAAGAATTCTTTTTCAGTAGTAGCATAATTTTTGAGCATTGTCTAGGGTTTTACTAGCTTATTGAATAACGTTTAATTTCTTATCAACTCTTTGCCCTAGAACAGCACCTACAGCATAATCACTAGCATCACACATAATTTCAAAGGGTAAATTTCAATCAGGTGGCTGAACAATAGGTGCAGAGATCAATGCTTTCTTAAGTATTTCAAATGCTTCTACACAATCATCATCAAAGACAAATGGTATATCTTTTTGTAATAAATTAGTCAGAGGCCGAGAGATTTTTGAGAAGTCCTTAATGAACCTCCTATAAAATCCGGCGTGACCAAGGAAACTTCTTATACCTTTGATATTCTTGGGGCATGGCATCTTTTCAATAGCATCAACCTTGGCTTTATCAACTTCAATACCTCTTTCAGAAACTTTATGCCCCAAGACAATACCTTCATTAACCATAAAGTGGCACTTTTCCCAATTCAAGACAAGATTAGTTTCTTCATATCTCTGCAAAACTCAATCAAGGTTGCTCAAGCAATCATCAAAAGAAGATCCATAGACGGAGAAATCGTCCATGAAAACCTCACAAATCTTTTCACAAAAGTCAGAGAATATAGCTATCATCCATCTTTGAAAGGTAGCAGGTGCATTACATAAACCAAAAGGCATACGTCTATAAGCAAAAGTACCAAAAGGGCAAGTAAAAGTAGTCTTTGATTGATCCTTGGCTGACACAGGTATTTGAGAGAAACCAGAATAACCATCTAGAAAGAAAAAATGTGTATGTTTGGATAATTGTTCTAGCATTTGATCGATAAAAGGTAAGGGGTAATGATCCTTTTTAGTGGCCTTATTTAATTTGTGGAAATAAATTGCCATCCTATAACCTATAATAATTCTTTGAGGAATCAATTCATCTTTATCATTAGGAACGACAGTAATACCTCCCGTCTTAGGGACACAATGGACAGGACTTACCCATTGACTATCAGCAACGGGATAGATTATACCTGCCTCAAGGAGCTTTAGTATTTCCTTTCTTACCACTTCTTTCATTTTAGGATTCAGCCGTCGTTGATGATCACGAACTGGTTTAGCATCTTCTTCCAAATTTATTTTATGTTGACATGGAGTGGGACTAATGCCCTTAAGATCATCAAGAGTATACCAAATAGCAGCACGGTGCTTCTTCAGAGTTTTCAATAATCTCTCTTCCTCATGCTCTGAAAGGTTAGCACTAATAACAGGATATATCTTTTTCTCATCAAAATAAGCATATTTAAGAGTATCAGGCAACGGTTTAAGCTCAAACACGGGATCACCCTTGGGTGGAGGAGGATCCCCTAGGATTTCAACAGGCAAATTGTGTTTCAGAATAGGTTCCTGTTTAAAGAATACTTCATCTATTTCCCTTCTTTCATTCATAAACATATCATTTTCATGGTCTAGCAAATATTGTTCTAAAGGATCACTAGGAGGTATGGCAATAGAAGCAAGACCAATAATTTCATCCTTACTAGGTAATTCTTCTTCACGGTGTTGTCTACTAAATTTAGAGAAATTAAATTCATGAGACATATCATCTAACCCGATAGTAACAACATCCTTTTTGCAATCTATCTTAGCATTAACAGTGTTTAAGAAGGGTCTACCAAATATAATGGGACAAAAGCTATCTTGTGGGGAACCAAGAACAAGAAAATCAGCAGGATATTTAGTTTTCCCACACAAGACTTCAACATCTCTAACAATTCCCATTGGTGAAATAGTATCTCTATTGGCAAGTTTAATTGTGACATCAATATCTTCTATCTCAGCAGGTGCAATATCGTGCATAATTTCTTTATATAAGTCGTAAGGTATTGCACTAGCACTAGCACCCATATCACATAAGCCATGATAACAATGATCTCCTATTTTAACAGAAATAACAGGCATGCCTACCATAGGTCTGTTTTTATCTTTAGCACAAGGTTTAGCAATTCTAGCAGTCTCATCAAGGAAATGAATAACATGCCCATCAATATTATCAGACAAGAGATCTTTAACAATAGCAATATCAGGTTCAACTTTAATTTGCTCAGGAGGTGTATAAGTTTTAATATTACTTTTATGAACCACAGTTGAAGCTTTAGCATGATCCTTTATCCTAACAGGGAAAGGTGGTGTCTCAACATAAGAAGTAGGAACAATAGGATCATTATAAGTGATAGTCTTTTCTTCAACTTTAATAGGTGCAACTACTTTTACTTCTATGGGAGGATGATATTTAAACCACTTCTCCTTGGGGAGATCAACATAAGTAGCAAAAAATTCACAGAAAGAAGCTACTATCTCAGAGTCAAGTCCATATTTAGTGCTAAATTTATGAAAAACATCAGTATCCATAAAAGATTTAACATAATCAAACTTAGGTGTCATACCTGACTCCTTACCTTCGTCGAGGTCCCAATCTTCATAGTTGCGTTTAATTCTTTCCAATAAATCCCATTTGAATTCAATAGTCTTCGTCATAAAAGAGCCATCACAAGAAGTATCGAGCATGGTGCGATTATTATCAGAAAGCCAAGCATATAAATTTTGAATAATCATCTCTCTTGATAGCTCATGATTGGGGCATGAATATAACATTGATTTAAGCCTCCCCCAAGCTTGAGCGATGCTTTCTCCTTCGCGAGGCCAAAAATTATATATATAATTTCAATCGTTTATAGTTCCATGACCCCGTATCATCACATAGCCTATACCATGTCAATGCATCTTCCTTCAAAGATAAAGGGAAGACCTTCTTCTTAATAACATCTCCGGGTACACCTACATGCTTAAATAATCCACAAACTTCATCCACATATATTAGGTGCTCATCAGGATGCGTTGTTCCGTCTCCTACAAAAGGATTAGCTAGCAGTTTTTCTATCATACCCGAAGGAATTTCAAAGCAGACATTTTCTTTTTCAGTAGGTTCAGTAGGTTGAGGAGCAACTCTTTGCTCTACTGGCCGGTGTGAAGATACTCCGAACAAGCCCCTCAGAGGATTACTTTCCATAATAACAAGTGACAGTAAATTTCAGCACACTATATAAATTTTCCTTACCAAATTCCACCTACTAAATGCGCTTCACTCCCCGGCAACGGTGCCAGAAAAGAGGCTTGATGACCCACAAGTATAGGGGATCTATTGTAACGCCCCAGATGTAACTTTCCCAATTTGTACTCCAACTCTTGCCGTTTCCGGCGTTAAGTTATATTTATTTCCTCGGATTCGGGTTTTTGTCTCCGTGTTTTGTTTTCGTTGTCATGCACCTCATATCATGTCATCATGTGCATTGCATTTGCATACGTGTTCATCTCATGCATTCGAGCATTTTCCCCGTTGTCCGTTTTGCATTCCGGCGCTTCGTTCTCCTCCGGTGGTCATTTCTAGCTTTCTTTCGTGTGTAGGGATTAAACATATCCGGATTGGACCGAGACTTGACATGCGGCCTTGGTTTACTACCGGTAGACCGCCTGTCAAGTTTCGTATCATTTGGACTTCGTTTGATACTCCAACGGTTAACCGAGGGACCGAAAAGGCCTCGTGTGTGTTGCAGCCCAACACCCCTCCAATTTGGCCCAAAACCCACCAAACTTTGCTCCATCATCTAGAGCGTTCGATCACGATCGCGTGGCCGAAAACCTCACCTCATTTGGACTCTCCTAGCTCCCTCTATGCCTATTTAAACACCCCCCTCGAAAATTCGCGGATCCCCTCTCGAAACCCTAAAAAAATCCCTCTCCGCCGCCGCCGGACGTGTCCGGACGAGCCGGACAACGTCCGGATTCCGCCGCCGCCTACCGCGATCCGCCACGTGTCCCCCGCCGGCCACCTCCGCGCGCGGCCCGCCCGGCCCACGTAGAGCCCCCGCGGCCCAGAGGAGGCGTGCCGCCCGCCGCCCTTCTCCTCCCCGACGCCGTTCGTCGCGCCGCCGTGGGCCGCCAGCGCCGCCATCGCCGCTTTCGTCGCCGGCGCCGCCCGCGGGAGGCCTCGGCTTCGTCGCCCGAGCCGGCGCCGCCCCGTCCGCGCCCGGTCGCGACCCCGCCGCCTCGTCCCCGGCCTTCCCGCGCCCTAGCTCCGCCCGGCCGCCATCGTCTTCGTCAACTTCGGCGGGAGCGCCGCCGCCTCGAAGTCCGTGCGCGATCCGATCCAGATCCGCTGCTACAGTAAACCCTAGCGAGGGTTGACTTTCTCTCCACTCCCCTTAAATTTTGGCATTTTTCATCGCGCTATATCTCCGCATCCGTAACTCCGATTTGGACATATAGCATATCAAAATGTTCGTCTCAGAGAGTACATCATTTCATTCCATTGCATCATTTTCATTTGAGCTCATCTTGATGCCCGAAATGCTGTTAGAAGGGGGCCTCGTGAGTTAATTGTCAGATCTGCTACTTCATCTTAGACTTTTGTCATTTTTGCCATGATTATTGTGTGCATGATATGCCCATGAGTTCTACATATGTTTTGTGAAGGGTTTTGTCATGTTTCCAGAGGTGCAACCCATGTATTTTTGCAAAGTGAGGCACCCGGTAAATCTGTTTTCAGGGACTTAGTATTTTCACTAAGTCCTGGGATTGTTTAGTTCATGATGCCATATGTTCATGCTGTTTCCTAGTGATCCGTGCCTCTTTTGAGGATGATCAGTAAAGGAGTTTTGTTCATCTTGTAGTGCTCTATCCATCCATGTCTTTGTTTGCAATTATGGAGCACCCTAACTTGAGTCAATCGAGCTCTACTTTTGCTTCGTTGTGAATCTGGGCGGATCGTCAACTTGTTTGCGATTTTGCCGATGTTATTGTAGTTGATCCATGCATGCTATGCCATTGTTCTTGCCATGTCTAGCTTGAATTTTGTGCCTTCTTAATGTATGTATGCTTGCCTTGACATGACTTGCTCCGTAGTGAGTGCATCAAGCTCGTTTACATGCCTTCGTGAGTTATATTTCAGCATGTGCCAGTTTTCACCAAGTCTGAAAACTGATTATGTTTTTGCTATGTTCGTGTGCTTGTTAGTATATTTTGTGATCCCTTTTGGCTCAAGGTCACTAAGAGACTTTTGTTAAGCTTGTTGAGTAGCTCCATGCCATGTTCTTCTTTGTCATAATCAGGTCCTGTAGCATGTTGTTTTATTGCTCCGAAGAGGGCTTCATGATCTGAAATTTCAGACAAGTGTTAATTTCACTAAGTCTGAGATCTGTTTACCGTTTGCGTTTTTGCCATGCTTGTTTGAACCTGTTAATTTTACCAAGTGTTAATTTCACTAAAACTGATTATGTTTTTGCCATGTTCACATGCTTGCAATTGTATTTTCTGATCCCTTTTGGCTCAAGGTCACTAAGGAACTTTTGTTAAGCTCTTTGGGTAGCTCCATGCCATGCCTTGATTTGCCATGTTAAGTTCCTGTAGCATATAGTTTTCATACTCCAAAGTGTGCTATCTGATCTGAAATTCCAGGCTTGTGTTAATTTCACTAAGTCTGAAACCTGTTTACCAATTGCACTTTTGCCATGCTTGTTTGAACCTGTTAATGGATGAATTGGCCGTAGCTTAGTGTTTATCTTTTGTCAAGCATTATGATTGGATCCCTGCCATGTATTTTGTTGCCATGTTTGGGTGCTGTAGCATGTTCATTTCATTGCATTTTGATGCCTACTTGCTGTAAATCGCAGACCGGTGCCAATTTTGAATCGCTTGCCATTTCCAAACCGTAACTCCGATTCCGGCGTTCTTTATATCGTTTTCAAGCGATTTCATCTCATCTTTCCAGTGGCACACTTGGATTTCCAAGTTGAGGCCAGGTTCATGCATTTCCTGTCATATCTTGCATTTTGCATCCCGCATCGCATCCCGCATAGCATACCATCTTTGCATCTTATTGTTTGTCCTTGCACGTGGTTGATTATATCCTTGTTGCTTGTTTGTCTTGTTTGGTTAGATCCGGGAGACGAGTTCGCTAACGAGGAACCCGTTGAGTTTGCTTTTGAAGATCCAGTCAACTCTGGCAGCTTTGCAGGCAAGATGATCATACCCTCGAAATCACTACTATCTTTGCTATGCTAGTTTGCTCGCTCTTTGCTATGCCAATGCTACGATGCCTACCATTTGCTTGTCAGCCTCCCAAATTGCCATGTCAAACCTCTAACCCACCATGTCCTAGCAAACCGTTGATTGGCTATGTTACCGCTTTGCTCAGCCCCTCTTATAGCGTTGCTAGTTGCAGGTGAAGATTGGAGGCGTTCCTTGTTGGAACATTTATTTATTTGTTGGGATATCATCATATTATCTTGTTATCTTAATGCATCTATATACTTGGTAAAGGGTGGAAGGCTCGGCCTCTCGCCTAGTGTTTTGTTCCACTCTTGCCGCCCTAGTTTCCGTCATATCGGTGTTATGTTCCCGGATTTTGCGTTCCTTACGCGGTTGGGTTATAATGGGAACCCCTTGATAGTTAGCCTTGATTAAAGCTTTTCCAGCAATGCCCAACCTTGGTTTTACCATTTGCCACCTAGCCTCTTTTTCCCTTGGGTTTCCAGAACCCGAGGGTCATCTTATTTTAGCCCCCCCGGGCCAGTGCTCCTCTGAGTGTTGGTCCGAACTAGAGTCCTGTGCAGCGCCCCCTCGGGGAAACTCGAGGTTTGGTTTTAGTTGTATGGAGAGCTCATCTGAGTGTGCCCGAGAACGAGATATGTGCAGCTCCTATCGGGATTTGTCGGCACATTCGGGCGGTGTTGCTGGTCTTGTTTTAACCTGTCGAGATGTCTTGTTGTACCGGGATACCGAGTCTGATCGGAATGTCTCGGGTGGAAGTCTATTCCTTCGTTGACCGTGAGAGCTTGTCATGGGCTAAGTTGGGACTCCCCTGCAGGGATTGAACTTTCGAAAGCCGTGCCCGCGGTTATGGGCAGATGGGAATTTGTTAATGTCCGGTTGTAGATAACTTGAATCTTAATTTAATTAAAATGAATCAACCGTGTGTGTTACCGTGATGGCCTCTTCTCGGCGGAGTTCGGGAAGTGGACACGGTGTTGGAGTAATGTTTGCGCAGGTTGCTCTCTAGTTTCTCGCTCGCGCTTTGCCTCCTCTTCTCGCTCTCTTTTGCGAATAAGTTAGCCACCATATATGCTAGTCGCTTGCTGCAGCTCCACATATATTTACCTTACCCTTCCTATAAGCTTAAATAGTCTTGATCGCGAGGGTGCGAGATTGCTGAGTCCCTGTGGCTCACAGATTACTATTACACCAGATGCAGGTCCAGGTGATTCCGCTCCAGGTGACGCGTACGAGCTCAAGTGGGAGTTCGACGAGGACTCTCAGCGCTACTATGTTTCTTTTCCTGATGATCAGTAGTGGTGCCCAGTTGGGGGTGATTGGGACCGTGTCGCATGTTGGATTTTCTTTTATTTTGGCGCCGTAGTCGGACCATGAGTGTTTGGTTGATGTATGTTATTTATGCACTTGATTGACGTGGCGAGTGTAAGCCAACTATGTTATCCCTTTTATTCATCTATATTACATGGGATGTTTGTGATGATTGCCTGACTTGCGACATATGCCTTCAATGCGATTATGCCTCTAAGTCGTGCCTCGACATGTGGGAGATATAGTCGCATCGAGGGTGTTACATCTATCGTAGCCCTTTCGATAAGTAAGAGTGTCGAACCCAACGAGGAGCAGAAGGAAATGATAAGCGGTTTCCAGCAAGATATTCTCTGCAAATACTGAAATAAGTGGTAACAGATGGTTTTGTGATAGGATAATTTGTAACGAGCAACAAGTAACAAAAGTAAATAAAGTGCAGCAAGGTGGCCCAATCCTTTTTGTAGCAAAGGACAAGCCTGGACAAACTCTTATATAGAGAAAAGCGCTCCCGAGGACACATGGGAATATCGTCAAGCTAGTTTTCATCACGTTCATATGATTCGCGTTCGGTACTTTGATAATTTGGTATGTGGGTGGACCGGTACTTGGGACTGTCCTTACTTGGACAAGCATCCCACTTATGATTAACCTCTATTGCAAGCATCCGCAACTACAACAAAGGTATTAAGGTAAACCTAACCATAGCATGAAACATATGGATCCAAATCAGCCCCTTACGAAGCAACGCATAAACTAGGTTTAAGCTTCTGTCACTCTAGCAACCCATCATCTACTTATTACTTCCCAATGCCTTCCTCTAGGCCCAAATAATGGTGAAGTGTTATGTAGTCGACGTTCACATAACACCACTAGAGGAGACACAACATATATCTCATCAAAATATCGAACGAATACCAAATTTACATGACTACTAATAGCAAGACTTCTCCCATGTCCTCAGGAACAAACATAATTACTCACAAAGCATAATCATGTTTATAATCAGAGGGGTATTAATATGCATATAGGATCTGAACATATGATCTTCCACCAAATAAACCAACTAGCATCAACTACAAGGAGTAATTAGCACTACTAGCAACCTACTAGTACCAATCCCGGACTTGGAGACAAGAATTGGATACAAGAGATGAACTAGGGTTTTGAGAGGAGATGGTGCTGGTGAAGATGTTGATGGAGATTGCCCTCTCCCGATGATAGGAGCGTTGGTGATGACGATGGCGATGATTTCCCCCTCCTGGAGGGAAGTTTCCCCGGCAGAACAGCTCTGCCAGAGCCCTAGATTGGATCTGCCAAGGTTCCGCCTTGTGACGGCGGAGTTTCGTCCGAGGAGATGGCTTATGATTTTTTCCTCATCGAAAGACTCCATATAGCAGAAGATGGCCATCGGAGGGCCACCAGGGGGGCACGAGGTAGGGGGGCGCGCCTAGGGGGTAGGGCGCGCCCCCCACCCTCATGGGCAGGGTGTGGCCCCCCTGATGAACTTCTTGCGCTCAGTATTTTTTATATATTCTGGAAACGTCTTCCGTGAAGTTTCGGGACTTTTGGAGCTGTGCAGAATAGATCTCTAATATTTGCTCCTTTTCCAGCCCAGAATCCCAGCTGCCGACATTCTCCCTGTTTATGTAAACTTTATAAAATAAGAGAGAATAGGCATAAGTATTGTGACATAATGTGTAATAACAGTGCATAATGCAATAAATATCGATATAAAAGCATGATGCAAAATGAACGTATCAGTAGGCGCGCGCGAATCCACCCACCCGCGTGCGAGACCTGGCCTATCCCACG
Organism: Triticum urartu; assembly: GCF_003073215.2. Classification (NCBI taxonomy): domain Eukaryota; kingdom Viridiplantae; phylum Streptophyta; class Magnoliopsida; order Poales; family Poaceae; genus Triticum; species Triticum urartu. Next base: position 656,442,944 of record NC_053023.1, on the reverse strand, counting down.
TCGCCCACGATTGCTCCAGTCAATAAATTTCTCACCGAATAGAGACACCACCCACACTGCGAACCTGGGCACGTGATGAACAAAGGCCAACCTGTCATCCACCTGAGCCGAAAAGTGCAGCATGCAGAAAAATGAGTGGTCGGATTTTTGACAGCGTTGTAACAGATCACGAGCGAGGCATCGTGCGAGGCGGAATCACCACACGACGCAGATAGCTCAGGTATGCGGGTAGCATAGCGAGGTTTATAGGGTAGATTGGCTTGATTTCTTCCATAAATAACTCATTTTCCATGGAAGCAAAATAAAGATAGGTATTTGAATCCTTTGTATTCATTAGTCATTAGTAGCAGTATCTCAGTGAATATCTTGATTCTTATAAAATATCTCGATTTAAACTCAGGTTTGATGAGCGTAAAAATAACACTCACCACACTCAACACACTAGCACATATATTCAGGATTACACAATGACCTCCAAACTTGTTACGATCTGAGTGTAGATCAAATGATTAGGTTTCTTGTGGTGGAACCGGCCTACCTGGTTTCAACTCCTAGACCTGGCATTGGTGCTCGTATTTTTTTAATTAATTTCAGTCTTTCTGGCAATGTTCATTCAGTGGAGGAGACGTTCTCGTCGACTACGAAAGTGTATGTGGTGACTTGATATTGTGTCGGCTCAATATCTCGAAGATGCTCCTAGGGATAAATTGTGCATGTATGCATTCATAAGGGCGAACGTGTATACACATATATGCGCATCTATGCTGTACTGTATTAAAAAGACCTCCATGCTTATTTTCCAAGCATTGTCAGTTTGAAACTTCGAGGATCATGAAATCCCAAACAACCACGCTTCTTTGGTACACAAAGTTTCCGCCAACAAAACCAGTAAATCTTCCTTTCGTTAGCATCATCGCCCCAATACCACAAAAATGCATCCATGATTTCCTTACATCTGTTTTTCGGAAGCTTGAATACAAACCTTCGTTGCCCTACTCCGGCGAGGGAGTGGCCATGAGGATGACGCGTCTTCGACTCGCTTCAGTGTTTGTAGTCATTGCTAGGTGGTATAAGGATCTAAATATAATTTTTATTATTTTTCATTGTATTGTTATAATTGAAGGTGATTAGATTGAGAGTTTTCCTGCAAAAATAACCTTTTTGAATAGTTAGCTTCAATCGTGGATGTAACGTGCCCATTGCTTGAGAGACAGTTTTTCCTGATGTTAATGGTGATATTGGAAGATTAAATTTGTCTAGGTATGGTTCTTCAGATCTTGCTTCGTCAGATTGGTTTTGGATTTTTTTTTTCTTTTGGTCGCTGCGAGGAGGATTGTTCTCGCAATATCTATCCCGACTGCTACGTCCTCGACAATGGTGATTCGTACTATCGGCTTCCAGCGACTTCGACCTGGTTGTTCGATTTTTTGTCCCTCGAATACTGATGTTGGTACTCTTGTCGATGTTGGTTGATTACTTTATGGCGCCATGCATGCATCACAGCCTTGGCATTGCGGCTTAAATTAAAACATTGGGAGAATCCTTGTTGGTATTTACAGGTCTGTGGTTTGATACTTTTGTTACGTTCCTATGATTGCCTTCAGAAAAGTATAAAATTGTGTCATGGAAGAAGGAAGAGTTTGAAAATCTCAAAGATTTGCTCGTTTTTTTAGACTTTTTTTTAATCGCTGGAGTCAGCTCATGTATCTCTATCATGTACAATTTGCTACTACAATATATCATGGTATTTATTGTCTAAAAAAAGCTTTCAATTGTTTAAAACAAAGAAAAAATTATGGCTTCTCAGTATAAGATTAGCTTGCGTTTGTTTAAAAAGAGAAAAAAAACTGGTGGCCAACTGCTGGGAAGGAAGCAAATGTTGATAACTTGATCTCTTGGAACTGTATCCAGACTTTCCAGGGCTTTGCTAACTGACATGCACGATATATATCGTCCGTGGTTTATTTAGTTGTGTGTAGATACATTTACACGTTTGAAATCAAATATCTCAAACGGTGATTGACTCTTGATACGCACGGGTCGTCGTAAGCTGATCCTTTCCTTCGAGCTAGTCGTCTACTAGCTAGGTCGTGCAAGGACCGGCCGCCGGCATCGACAAATCTATACGCAGATCGATTAATCGATCCGTAACGGAGATCGATGACCAATGCGTGCTTACGCCGCGCCGGCGGCGAAATCGCGGACGACATCCTCCGCGACGTCTTCGGGCGCCTGCCGAGCTACCAGGACCTCCTCCGCTGCGCAGCCACGTGCAAGCGATGGCGCCGCCTCGTCACCGACCCGGCCTTCCTCCGACGCATCGGCCTCTGGCCGCAGACGGCGCGCCACCCATCCATCCTCGCCGGGGTCTTCTACCAGAACGCGTGCCCCGCCGGTAAGCCCCGCCCGAAACACGGACACCCTCCGGAATTCTTGAACCTTCAGCTTGGCGGAGCACATAGTGATACTACCTTCAACTCGTTCGTCCATGGTGCGCATCTCACCTTTGCCTCGCTGGTCGACAACGACGATGGTCTCTTCGACTTGGCGAGGCCACTCGCATCGCGCCGTGGTCTTCTTCTCGTGAGCATCCTGCTGCCTACCATGTTCGACGACATGCGCGGTACAGGCGCCCGTGATAAGATCCAGCTGGCGGTATGCCGTCCTGTGGTCGACAAGCAGCGCAGTCTTCTTCCATTGCTTTCCTTCGACCTAACTGGATCTTTGGACTGGCACCTCACCGGCTGCGCACTCCTTACCGACGAGGACCGTGGTGTCATTGATTCTTTGGATCAACCACGACAACGGTCGTGGTTTCAAGTGCTCTTGACCTACACCGGCGACAATGGGATCATATATGTCTACATGTACTCCTCTGCCACGGATACTTGGAGCACGCCCACCAAGTTTTGCCAGGCTTCACAACTCATCAGGTGTGGACCATTCGCCGGCGTTGTCACCCCTAACACCGTGCACTGGTTGTACAAGGACGAGACTAGTTTCTACACGCTCAATGTAAACGCTATCACCACGGATGTCTCTCTGACCAAGATCCCAATCCACGTCGAAGCTTGTCGGCAGTGGGGGCGGGTGTTGTTTCCGTGTGTCTCCGGGGAAGGAAAGCTTTCGTTCGTGAGTATGCGGAACCATGGCATATTAGTGCTCTGGACCAAGCAAGAACAAGATGACGGCGTCTATGGCCGTGAGGCTAGCTCGGGAGGGTGGTTGGGCTCCGACCTGATAAATCTAGGAAGCAAGGACGAAATAAACAATGTCTTCTACGCAGAGAGGAGAGGTGCCATGCTCATCGAGCGGTGTGGTGGTTCCTTTTTCACCATTGATCTCAAGAGCAAGGAGAAGGCGTCCATTGATATCAAGGGCGAGGACATGGAGCCTCACAAGGGATATTGCAGGTTTCCAATGTATGATTGTAGTAGTACTTGGTGTAACGGAGTCTATGGTAGAAGATGGTTCGATTTCATCACACCAGTATTGTACGAGATGGATTGGGTGTTTGACCGTGGCATGCTCTCCACCTCTGATCAGAGGCAAGATGAAGACGGTTTAAGTCAATAATTTGTAATGAACATGTACCTAGCTACTACATGCAGAGTTTAGTAGTTCTTTCAGGGTAGATGTGATGATTCCATTTGTATTCACTCTGACTATTCTATTTGGCTCAAATAGACTATTCTATTTTGCTCAGTATATAACTGAATTTTGCGTGTCCGTAAAATAACTGAGTATGTTTATCTTGAAACCCGTGCTACAATGTCAACTTTTTTTTTTCTGAGTTGACGCAACAATGTCAACTCAAAACAGAATGTCATGAAGGAACATCACTTCGTTTGTGTCTTTTTTGTGATGCAACACACGTACATGGGAGCAAAACTGAGCATGGAGCCGCACATATACGTTTTCCTGAGCTCGACGTGTTGCTTGTCTCTACAAAAAAGGTTGCGTTGTTGCCTAATAGACAGGTCGCACCAATGCCCTCAGAATAAAAGTAATTTTTGTAATCCAATAATCGATCTTGGTTAGGATGATTAACTACATTCGAATAATTAAATATTTCACAAATTAACCCGTCAATTTTGGATGCAATCTGGGATTTTTCTTGTGAAGTTTTGGGAAGAAATTGGAATGGAATAATATAGATGTATACAAAGGAAAAAAATTCTCTATTGATGCAAACGTTGTACCTAGAGGATATGGATAGAGGAAGAGGGAAAAATAAAATAAAATAAATAATAAATAAATCCAAAAAAATAAGTCGAAGAGCCCAGATTCCAAATGAAGAAATGGAAACTCGCACTCCATCAGACTCTGATCTCTCCCCAGATAAAAAGAACAACTATCATCTCCTCTCGTCTCTTGAAGCTTGCGTGCATCCCGCCTTTGTATCCTTCTCATGTTCCTTCTTATGTTGCCTGCTAAGTAAGTTAACCGGATGTGGTTCTAGGCTTATTATGTTGATGAAGTATTGTCCAAAAGTTTTTGTTTATGAAGGACTACTCCTAAGGGAAATAATTAAGGAAGCGCTATGCATCGGTTGGATGATAATCTAAAAAGATCGCCCGCCTCGGCAGCCATTGGATGGAGCCCGAATACTCGTCTGATCTCTACCAAGCCTTTGCAACAATGCAAGTCTTGCGCTCGGCCCTAGGAGTCTTGTTGCAATCTTTCCCCGAACCTTTTTTTCCTTTGAAACAAGACCAAGGATGCGCTCGGCCCTCTACAGCAGGAACCCTGCTGCAATCTCCCCGAACCGTTTTTGGCTCGTGGCCGTGTCCGTTGCCATTGCAACAAAACCCTTGTTACAAACTTTCATTGCAATGGGATCGTTGTTGCAAAAGCATCTATGGCCTATCTTTCGTCATTGCAGCAAGACCCTTCTTGTAAACCTTTGTTGCAACATGGCCCTTGTTGTAAAATATCTTCGGCAGTGCTCGTCACCACTGCAAGAAGACACTTCTTGCAAACCTTTGTTGCAACGAAACCGTTGTTGCAAAAGCATCTCTCACTCACAGTTGTGCCCGTCGGCATTGCAAGATGCCGCCCGGTTTACAACAAAGACGAACGAGGGGCACCTCCGCCTTGCAGCACCCCCGCAAGACCACGCTTGGAGGAGGGGCACATCTTCTTGTGTTTTTCTAGAGGGGTATACCTGGCCAGCCGTTGGGTCGGGCCAGGCGTAACAAAGCCCGAAGCAGAAAACCTAGGCTCGGGCCAGCTGTCGGGCCTAGTTTTCAGGCCCAAGCCCGGCAAGCCGGTGAAAAAGCCCGCGGGCCTCTTCCCTAAGACGCAAATATGGCAAGCCAAGGCCCGATCCAGCCCGGCATGTCCTTCAGGGTCAAAACATAGGCCCAGGTTCGGCCCGCGGGCAAGACCGGGTCGGGTCAGATGGGGTATCCCATGGCCAGGTAGCTAGAGGGGCACTAGGACTGGAGTGGTTGCTTGCCATGGCGAGAGGCACACATGGGAGGGGCCAGCTAGAAGGGGAGGCGAGTGCTCCTATAGGCGTCGTGTGAGGGTTGGTGGGGAGATAACGATGCGAAGGGGGTGAATAAGGTTGCAAATTGGGACGTGTGGGAGGTTGGCACATGGACGAGGTGTCAAACCAGGAACTCATGATCTTGCTTCAATCTGACAGCCACACACTCACCGAGGTTAGCGTCGTATCAGGCGGCTGATGTGATTTAATACGTTAGGGAAATCAAGATAAGATGGATATTTTATTGATACTGCATCGTAAGACATTTTTGTAGCAAAAGTAGCACTCCTAATATTTTATTGATAATGCATCGTAAGACATTTTATTGATAGTGTATCGTAAGATATTTTTGTAACAAAAGTAGTACTCCTAATATTTTATTAATAATGCATCATAAGACATTTTATTGATGATGCATCGTAATACATGGAGTAGTAGAGACTCGTATTGTGTTATTTCACTAATATAAGATGGCGTTTGGTTTTGGCCAGGGGGAATTTTTGTGAAGTTCGTTTCACCAAAGATTTGACCAACATTGACAAGAAAATTAAACTAGAATGGACAAAAGAGCATAGGCATGCTAATATTTTAGTATGTGATTCAATCAAATCCCCATAATTATATTCACCATATGTTTGATAACTGTCTTTATGGGATCCCTGGGTAATAAGATCACTTAACTTTTGCTAGTGTCGTCACTATTTTCAATCATTTACAAGACATGCACTTGTCTATCAATTTAGTAATTTCCTGTGTGTTGTGATCAATGTTGCAACAATAGGACAACAACAAGTCAGAGCAAGTAAAGCAAGTAGAGCATCTATGTCCCAACATGTGTGGCATTTAGCAATAGGCTTTGTAAGAGCAACACTGGTAGAATCGTCATATGTTCCATCACTCCATAATAACCGTTAACATGAAGGCTAGAGGGCCAAAACTTTACTCTAGTGGATTCTCCATACCTCCCTCTATCTCCATAATTTTAGGAGGGAGTTCCAAAAACAGGGTGCGAGCTTTATGTTCAAGGTTGTGAGGGTGCATTCCTGTGCACTTCAAATCCAACTGTTTTGTTTTCACTGAACTTTAGTTCCTTCGTCCTTTTTTTCATACGATCATAAAAATAGGATTGAGTTCCACTATCAAGGGATAATAGAACAAGAAACAAAAATATAGCATCCAGGTGGAAAGCTTCAACCAACAGGTTTTAAGATCTTACATCGCAGTCAATGCCTACTAAGGCTGGCAAGCAAATAAGCTAAAATAGATTAACAAAAAATAAGAACATTCAACAACATCCTAAAAGCAGACGTCTGGACGAACAAAAGTTTGTTCCAAAAGCATGTGAACAAACTTTTATACTTAAGAGCATAGTAATCATGATTTCTTAATCTTCATCCATCTCCTAGGTTGCATCCCTTACTTCTTCATCATTGTCATCGCCGGCATCTCCAGTGATCAGCAGAATAGATCCTCCTCATTCCCTTCTTCCATCATCATGTTGTTCCAGAGCAGTCCTGAGCAGAGATAGTAGCACCATGCTTCAACTGTTGGGGAACGTTGCATGGGAAACAAAAAAATTCCTACACTCACCAAGATCAATCTAGGAGATGAACATCTACGAGAGGAGAGATTGCATCTACATACCCTTGTAGATCGCTAAGCAGAAGTGTTAAGATGATGTAGTCGAACGTCTTCGCGATCCAATCACGATTCGTCCCGCGAACTCCCGATCCAAGCACTGAATGGACGGCACCTCCACGTTCAACACACGTACGTCTTGATGACGCCTTCACCTCCTCGATCCAGCGAGCGATGGTGAAGTAGTAGTTCAAGTCCTCCGGCAGCACGACAGCGTGGTGACGGTGGTGATGGTGGAATCTCACCAGAGCTTCGCTAAGCACTACGGAGAGGAAGAGGGCTACGAGGGAGAGAGGGCGGCGTCGTGGCATAGATGGGTGCGGCTGCCCTCCCTCTACCCCTCTATATATAGGGGGAAGGGGGAGGAGAAGGCGCCCTAGGGTTTCCCTAGGGGGGCGGCCACAAGGGCAACCCTAGATGGGTTTTGGGTGGCTCCCTAGGGGGAGGCAGCCCTAGGGGGCGCACCACCCTTCCTGGCCTCGTAGGATGGGGTGAGGGGGCGCACATCCCTTTAGTGGGCTGGTGTGCCCCCTCCTCATGGCCCATGAGGCTCCTCGACACTTGGGGCCCCCGAAACCCCTTTTGGTCATCCTGGCATAACCCGGTGCCCCCTAGAACACTTCCGGACTCCGATACCCTTCGTCCTATATATAAATCTTCACCTCCGGACCATTCCGGAGTTCCTTGTCATGTCCAGGGTCTCATCTAGGACTCCGAACAACCTTCGGTCATCACCAAAACAACTCAACTATACTTATATCGTCACCAAATATTAAGTGTGTAGACCCTGCGGGTTCAAGAACTATGCAGACATGACCGAGACACCTCCACGGTCAATAACCAATAGCGGTTCCTACATATTCTACGAAGATCTTTATCGGTCGAATCTGGATGTCAAGGATTCAGCTAATCCCGTATGTAGTTCCCTTTGTCTATCGGTATGTTACTTGCCCGAGATTCGATCGTCGGTATCTCCATACCTAGTTCAATCTCGTTACCGGTAAGTCTCTTTACTCGTTTCGCAATACAAGATCCCGTGGCTAACCCATTAGTCACATTGCTTGCAAGATCATTGTGATGTTGTATTACCGAGCGAGCCCTGGGATACCTATCCATCATACGGAGTGACAAATCCTAGTCTTGATCCATGCCAACTTAACAGATGAAAGAACATGCGGTGCCCCCATGTTTGGTTTTGGTAATTGATGACAATCTCTATGGACTAACGGTTACCTTGAGTTATATTTGAAGGTTTTGTCCATAGGCTTTTCTTGGAGTACATGTGTTGGTTTCAAGGAGAGTTTGTGTCGACCAAGGTGCTATTCAAGGAATTATCCAAAGATTGGTCATGTGAGTGTTGAGCTTATTGCAAGCATGTCTTCAAGAAGAAAATTGTGTGATCATTCATGTCTACCTTCAAGACATCATCCAAATGAAGAGAATTGGAAAGATTCAAGGTTGATCAAGATTAAATCAAGAATGAATCAAGTTGATCAACTCACAAAGCGCAGAATATGTACCGAGAGGGATCAAATGATCCCATGGTATGGTAAGCATTGTCAATTTTGCTTTGTGTACTAACCCATGGTCTTCGTGAGAGTTCTTTATGGGGTTAGGTTGCGGTGTGCAAGTTCAAGTGGAGCATCATGAAGAGATCAAATGCTTGAAGCTTGCCGTCCATTGTGGTGACAATGGACTTGTGAAGATGTGCGGAAGAGTGGCTCACCCATAGTGGAGTATGGGGGAGCAATCAACTAGTCTTCATCGAGCCAACACAATCAAGAAAGGTGGTCCAACTTGAGGAAGTCAAGATCGTCATCATCTAGCTCAAATGGATTATGTGCAAGAAAAAGGTTTGCCCTTGATAGGTTTTCCATTTTACCGGTCTCATAGTGGTGGTTGGAAGACCGGGTTATAGGGTCGATTGACGTACTATCAAGGGGGGCTCTCAATTGGGTAGCTTGATCGTATCATTTGTAGAGAGCTCAAACCATTGCATCCTTGCATCATCTTTCTTGGTTCTTATTTGGTTCTCTTTGTGGGTATTAGAGCTTATGGTTATCTTGATGACAAGCTCGAGTTCATCGAAAACGGAGTTCACATGCATCTTCTATGATGTTTTCGATGTTGGAGGTTATGCCCGTTCTTCTCTGTTGGATGTTTCACTCCTCTATTTGTTAGGCATACCTCCCCTTGCCCGTTCTTCTCTGTTGGAGGTTATGCCCGTTCTTCTTTGTTGGAGGTTATGCCCGTTCTTCGCTGTTTTGATGCTACTCGTCGTCTTGTATCCAACAAGCTTGAGTTTGCTCAATTCGGAGCTCTTATGAAGAAGTTATGGCAGTTCTGATTTTCTCACCGTGGTAGTACCGTGGTCGGCAGCGGTAGTACCGCTTATAGCGTCAAGCGGTAGTACCGCTCTACTGCCGCCTCGATTTTGGATCCTGCACTTTCCGTGTCGGGTTTAGCAGTAGTTGCACGACAGTAAGGCACGGTAGTACCGCCTAAGCGGTAGTACCGCTCCGGTCGGGCGGTAGTACCGCTACTGCATTACTGCTGCCGTACTCTGCTCTGCCTTGCCTCTTTTGATCCCGTGTTCTACTCCTCCAGCGGTAGTACCGCTGGGGTGAGCGGTAGTACCGCTTATATGCAGTACTACCACCCCAAGGTTCATGTTTTGTTGCTCCTTTTCCCTGCTTCTTCCGTCCGAGCGGTAGTACCGCTCGTGTGCGGGTTGAGCACATAACAGTTGGATTTTACCCCTTCTATAAAAGGGGGTCTTCTTCCCCAATTAACCTTATCCTTTGAGCTCGTGTTCTTCCCCCATTGTTGACTTTCTTCGAGCTTGCTAACTCTCAATCCCTTCATGGATTATTGCTAGTTTTTGAGAGAAAAGAGAGAGGAGATCTAGATCCACATTTCCACCAATCACTTTCTCCTCTATGTGAGGGGAACCCCTTGGATCTAGATCTTGGAGTTCTTGGTGTTCTCCTTCTTGTTCTTCCTCTCATTTTCCTCCCTAGCATTAGTTGATTCGGTGGAATTTGAGAGAGAAGGACTTGGGCACTCCGTGTGCCCTTGCCATTGTATTTGGTGCATCGGTTTGAGTTTGTTGGAAATATGCCCTAGAGGCAATAATAAATTGGTTATTATTATATTTCCTTGTTCATGATAATCGTTTATTATCCATGCTATAATTGTATTGATAGGAAACTCAGATACATGTGTGGATACATAGACAACACAATGTCCCTAGTAAGCCTCTAGTTGACTAGCTCGTTGATCAATAGATGGTTACGGTTTCCTAACCATGGACATTGAATGTCGTTGATAACGGGATCACATCATTAGGAGAATGATGTGATGGACAAGACCTAATCCTAAGCATAGCACTAGATCGTGTAGTTCATATGCTATAGCTTTTCTGATGTCAAGTATCATTTCCTTAGACCATGAGATTGTGCAACTCCCGGATATCGTAGGAATGCTTTGGGTATATCAAACTTCACAACGTAACTGGGTGACTATAAAGGTGCATTACAGGTATCTCCGAAAGTGTCTGTTGGGTTGGCACGAATCGAGACTGGGATTTGTCACTCCGTGTAAGCGGAGAGGTATCTCTGGGCCCACTCGGTAGGACATCATCATATGCGCAATGTGACCAAGGAGTTGATCACGGGATGATGTGTTACGGAACGAGTAAAGAGACTTGCCGGTAACGAGATTGAACTAGGTATTGGATACCGACGATCGAATCTCGGGCAAGTAACATACCGATAGACAAAGGGAATTGTATACGGGATTGATTAAGTCCTTGACATCGTGGTTCATCCGATGAGATCATCTTGGAACATGTGGGAGCCATCATGGGTATCCAGATCCCGCTGTTGGTTATTGACCGGAGAACGTCTCGGTCATGTCTGCATGTCTCCCGAACCCGTAGGGTCTACACACTTAAGGTTCGGTGACGCTAGGGTTGTAGAGATATTAGTATGCGGTAACCCGAATGTTGTTCGGAGTCCCGGATGAGATCCCGGACGTCACGAGGAGTTCCGGAATGGTCCGGAGGTAAAGAATTATATATAGGAAGTGCCATTTCGGCCATCGGGACAAGTTTCGGGGTCATCGGTATTGTACCGGGACCACCGGAAGGGTCCCGGGGGTCCACCGGGTGGGGCCACCTGCCCCGGGGGCCACATGGGCTGTAGGGGGTGTGTCTTGGCCTATATGGGCCAAGGGCACCAGCCCCAAGAGGCCCATGCGCCAAGAGATGGGAAAAGAGGAGAGTCCTAAAAGGGGAAGGCACCTCCGAGGTGCCTTGGGGAGGATGGACTCCTCCCCACCCTTGGCCGCACCCTTCCTTGGAGGAAGGGGCAAGGGCTGCGCCTCCCCCTCTCCCTTGGCCCTATATATAGTGGGGAAAAAGGAGGAGCAAACCAATCTAAGGCCTGGCGCCTCCCTCTCCCTCCCGTGACACATCTACCTCCTCCCGCAGCGCTTAGCGAAGCCCTGTTGGAATCCCGCTACTTCCACCACGCCGTCGTGCTGCTGGATCTCCATCAACCTCTCCCTCCTCCTTGCTGGATCAAGGCATGGGAGACGTCTCCCTTCCGTACGTGTGTTGAACGCGGAGGTGCTGTCCGTTCGGCGCTAGGATTATCGGTGATTTGAATCATGACGAGTACGACTCCATCAACCCCGTTCACTTGAACGCTTCCGCTTAGCGATCTACAAGGGTATGTAGATGCACTCTCCTTCCCCTCGTTGCTAGTCTCTCCATAGATTGATCTTGGTGATGCGTAGAAAATTTTGAATTTCTGCTAGGTTCCCCAACAGAGTTCTCCACGGTGATACGTGGAAGTTACAAGTTGAGAAGCTTATTACTCTTGGGTGCTTGGTACCCTTGAACTTGTTCCTCTTGGGTGCTTGGGCGCCCTAGACGGTTGTTGGTGTTCGGAGCTCAATCATTGTGGTGTAAAGTTTCGGGCAAGCGTCAGGGTCTCCAATTAGGTTGTGGAGATCGCCTCGAGCAATTTGACGGGTTCCGGTGACTGCCCCCAAGGGTTGCCAAAGTGTACGGGTTCGGTGACTGCCCCCAAGGGTTGCCATTTGTACGGGTTCGGTGACCGCCCTCAAAGGTCCCTTAGTGGAATCACGGCATCTTGCATTATGCGAGGGCGTGAGGAGATTACGATGGCCCTAGTGGCTTCTTGGGGAGCATTGTACCTCCACACCGCTCCAAACGGAGATTAGCATCCGCAAGGGTGTGAACTTCAGGATACATCGTCGTCTCCGCGTGCCTCGGTTATCTCTTACCCGAGCCCTTTTACTTATGCACTTTACTTTGTGTTAGCCATATTGTTTCTTGTCATATATCTTGCTATCACATAGTTGCTTATCTTGCTTAGCTTAAGTTGTTGGTGCACATAGGTGAGCCTAGTTGTTTTAGGTTTTGTGCTTGACAAATTAACCGCTAGGTTTATTCCGCATTTGTTCAAGCCTAAAGCGTAATTATTTTAAGACGCCTATTCACCCCCCCCCCTCTAGGCGACATCCACAGTCTTTCAACAGACACCCTCGGAGATACCTGTAGAGCACCTTTATAGTCACCCAATTACGTTGCTACGTTTGGTAGACACAAGGTACTCCTCTGGTATTAGTGAGTTGCATGATCTCATGGTCATAGGAACATATACTTGACATGCAGAAAATGATAGCAATAAACTTGATACGATCATATGCTACTTACATAGTTTGGGTCTTCTTCATCACATCATTCTCCTAATCATGTGATCTCATTATCAAATGACAACGCATGTCTATGACTAGGAAACCATAGCTATCTTTGATCAACGAGCTAGTCTAGTAGAGACTTACTAGGGACATTTTGTTGTCTATGTATCCACACATGCATTTGAGTTTCCGGTCAATACAATTATAACATAGATAATAAACGATTATCATGAACAAGGAAACATAATAATAACCACTTTATTATTGTGTCTAGGGGATATTTCCAACATCAACATTGCTCGGTCTTCATCATTTTGCAGAGCTCCCGAATAGTTCATGAAAGAAACAACATAGCAGATAAATTCAGTGGGTGATCTTAATAATTTAAATTCAAAACAAGATCTATTTCTGAGCTTCCAAATCGCCCAACATATCGTTGCCAAGCCAACATTTTGGAGATTTCTACTTTGAGGTAGAAAACGAGGAATCCATTCAAAAGAAGCTCCTTTTTTCCTCGGTCCATTCATGTTTAATAGTGTTGCAACTCATACCACTCCCACATGCACTGAAATGCACTAACAAGCCACCTGAAACCTGCCAATTAATGCCGGCTGATGCGTGGTAAGCTTCACCCTCTTCTCTAACTTGCCTCGGTCCATGAAGGTACCCCGTGCGCCCCTGTGCTCGCACGTCGGCCGGGGTGACCACCGCCTGCCCGCATGCATGTCTCGCCCGCGCGATGACCACCCAATTGAGATCGCATAGAGGCGTACGACTAGGGTGCGTGCCATACCAAGTTACCAACTACCGACTCGTTTTAAACCAAGCACCGTGTGAGACCTTTCGCTAACGGGGTTGCTAAATCTCTGTTAGTCTCAGTTGATACTATATTCGTGAGATCTCACGTGAAAATCCGTTCAAAATTTTCTTTTAGACTTTTTCTTTTTTTACATGTTTTCTCACTTGACTGAGAGACTTGGCTAAGTCTCAATCGACTGAGATCTAGCCATATCCTTTCGCTAAATTAAAAAAATAGTCTTGCTAAATCTCAACCGAGTGAGACTTGGTTATGTCTCAGTTGACGTTATATTCATGGGAATACATTGGGATTTGTGTAAAAAAAAATTTAGATTTTCCTTTTCCTTTTTTATATGATATGTCACTTGACTGAGATTTGGTTAAATATCAGTCGACTAAGATCTAGAACTGGCTTCTTTGCGGTACGGCTCCTATCACTGTGAATGGACACACCAATTTGGAGAAAAAGAAAGACACTGCGCTTTGGTAGGAAGATCAGCTATTAATCCTATGTCACAATTGTGTGTGTTGGTTCATTCATCGTGTTAAACATTGTAACAAGTTATTGTAAACGTGCACATGCACCCGTATGTCACGCACGCCTAGCTCCTCCCTCTGTTTGTAGGACACTCCAAGTCTTATCTGTAGGGATAGATAGAGTTGGTTAAATATTCTATCTGTTTAAGTTTCTGCCTTTCCTTCTGTTTCTGTCTCCTATTTTAAACCGATGGTGTAACACCTACTAGGGGTTTTCCTCTGGAGGGTTGAGACGATTCACCACGTTTTACACAACGCACATGTTGTATGAGTCACAATCTTATGTGATGTATGTGTTCATTGCACACGCTCTAATGTAAGCAACCATGTGAAATGCAATAAGCAAATTCACATTTCCTATCCAATAAGTCACATCAGCCAGGGCGCCCATATATCTCGCGTTCAACGAGTCTAGCTTCCAACTCGCTGAAGGGGCAAGCGAGATGGGTCGGCTCACATGCGCGGGATGCCACAACCTCTTTTTTCCTGATTTTTTCTACATTTCCTATTTTTAGTTATTTGCTTTATTTTTGCACTTTTTTCCTTTAAAATATTATATATATATATATATATATATATATAGGGTCACGCTATTCGTCACCCTGGGTGAGGAAGAGTTATTCTTCATCCCCCTCTATTTTACCATCAATGCCTCGTATTTTTACGTTCCGTAAGTTTTATCTTATTTCCGACGTAAAAAGAGACCGTAAGAAAATATATAATCGTTGTAAAAAATATTTTATGTTATGTAAAATTACAAACGTAAAAACATAGTGTAAAATACACATAAAATGCAAATTTTCTTGTCTTATGACCTATATTTTTATTTTCTTATGCCAAATTTTACATAATGAATCTATAGGGATGTAACTATTTAAATTGCAAACGTAATTTAATTACGAAATAATCGTAAGATTACCTCGGGTGAAGAATAACTTATTCTGCATCCTGGGTGATGAATAATAACTATATATATATATATGACAAATTTTATCTACAAGCAGTGATAGTTACCTCCTACTTATTTGACTGCCACGTGTCTCCAAGTCTGTGCAAGCCAGATGGGTTAGCTGATCGCACAAGGATCCATTAGCTCAACTAGCAAACTAGATAATTCAATTAAGTAATTAAATAATTGTCGTACGTAACAACCTACAACAACCTGCTAATTTCTTGGCGGCGTGCATGCACGTCACTTGAATGGATAAGTGCATGGTAGGTCCACTCTATACTCCTTGAAAAATTAGACTATCCTACTTCGGAATGAGTATATAGTATATGTATATTATCCATTAAGAATTAGGAGCGTGTACTTTTTTTGTATGACATATTTTTTTCAATTTCCCTAAACTTACTATGGTGTGTTTGTACATGACGTGCAAATTAATAAATGTAAACCCTTCATAAGAGAGGGAGCATATTCACTCAATAAGGGAGAGAAAATTCAGAAATATTTTTTCATAGAAAGTTGTATGGAGTATATATACATGCAAAATGTAGTATGGAGTTTTAAAATAGTATGGAGTATATGATATTTTTACAAAGACTGGAGCATATCCACGCATGAATAATAAGTATGTGTATATGAACTTTTTATTGAGTATCGAGATTACAGAATAACCTTTTGGGGTCTATATACTGTAGTTTTCTTAGAGAAGGAGTTTATAGTATATATTTTGTGGAGTATGGAGTATGAAGGATGAAGTATGTAGTATGGAGTATGGAGTATGGAGTATGGAGTATGGAGTATGGAGTTTGGAGTATGGAGTGTGAAGTATGGAGTATTATTGTTGGAGTAACACGTTATGAATTACATTTTCGTCCTTCTAAAAAGAATATGGAGTATATCGTTATTAATATATATATGATCTTTTTAGAGTATGAAATATACAATATGAACTATAAAGTATTTAGTTCATGTATCATCAAGCCACGTCCATGTCGAAATTTAATCAATACAGTTGCAATGATCACAAATAAAATAGTTTTTTTGTAGCAGCCATGCAAAAGTATGTAAGAGGAAAGGTAATAATATGAAGTATAGATATACAAGAGTATGTTGAACGTCATTACAAGATGCAACTGATCAACAGATGAAGTACATGGCATGTACGACATGATGCAGATGTGATGTCAATATGTCATGCATGTATGGTGCATCATGGAGAGTAGCAAGCATCGATCTCTGGCTTTATTCGTATAGCTGACTAGCACGACATCCGTTCCGTCCGGCCGGGGTTCATGATCGGCTGGCCGTTCGGCGATGATGTTTCTTTGTGCCTGAGGAAAGAAAAATGAGAACTGCCTACGCCATCGTGAGGACGCCGGCAAAGTCAGAATTGGTGTATAGTTTTTGTGGTCGTTGCCATCGTCCACCACCTTGGAGCAGCCATGTCGGCGCAACTCTTCGTCATCGTTGGCCGCCACCCGCCACCAAGCCGGAGAAGTAATCTATCATCGCTAGTTGTTGGTGCCGAGCATGATAATCAACCATAGGTTGTCACCGTGCTAGAGATGAAGCCATACATCGTCGTCTCCATGTCACGCGGGAGCGGGCAGCGTTCGCCGTAATGAATCATAGTACCATGTACACATGGCGGCAGGTGACTACAGAAGCCTCTCACAAAAAAAAGGCGACTACAGAAGCCAGAAAAAATAAGAAAACAATCAAGAATCTGTCAAAAAGAAACCAATTAAGAACAGTATGAATGCTTTGATGATGCATGGATCTGTTAAAACATGTATCCGAGCTCCTCCTCCTGATCCAGTTGGCTGCAGTTAACATCGGCGGCCAAAACAAAATTTGTTTAGATTGAGGGACAAAAGAAGATCATTTATCCGTGCATGTATGCGGCCGGCCGGTCAGATCAATATCTAAAAGCTAGCAAGGTTGTTCGATGGTAGTTATATACCTAGCCAAATTATGGGATAAGCTCATGATCAGTACATCGTGGATAAGTACCAATTAATCTAATATAAATATAATTAATAATAATACCAAACGGGTCGGTAGAATCTAGTCTAACCCTCTATGATTCTGTGGTGATCTAAGAAAAAAACACACTCAGATCTAATGGTGGATTCTTAGGTGGTAGTTACCGCTAGGTGGTAGAATCCATTTTCCCTAAACATTTGAAAAATTTAAACAGAATTTCAAAGATATTAATCAAGCATTCGAAAATGTTGAACATATATAATTTTTTTTATCATGTATTAAAAAACCATGAACTTTTTTTATCACGTATGTAAACTTTTTAATCAAGAATTCGAACAAAAACTGAACAAGCGTTCGAAAAATGTTGAACAAGCTTATGGTAAATATTAAATGTGTATAGGAAAAAGGTTGACCATGTATTGAAAAAACGATGAATTTTTTTATCATGTATATAAAAATGTTAATGAAAAAATGTAGAAAAAGTGTTTGACAATTTTTAATCAAGTATTTGGAAAATTTTAAATGTATATAGAAAAAATGTTGACCATTTATCCAGAAATTGTTAATATTTTTATTTGAAAATTGCTAATCAAGAATTTTAAAGAATTCATACAAAAAATGTTGACCCTGTATTAAAAAATTCTTGCAATTGACAAATATTAATCAAGCATTTGAAAAAGTTTAAACTGTGTATAGAAAAGTTTTTGACCATATGTTCAAAAAAATTAATTTATATTGAAAAAATGTTAAACATGTATTAGAAAAATATTGTGACATATACAAAAAATATAGAATGAAAAGTAAAAGAAAAAAGAAACAAAAAAAATGAAAACAAAAAAAATAAGAAGGAAAATGAAAAATAAAACCGGAGAAACAAATGAAAAAAGTGAAAAACAAATGGACAATAAAAAAGAAAAGAAAGAAAAGAAAACGAAAAATAAAAAATGAAGAAAACCGAAGGAAAGAAAAACCTATGGAATACCAGCTCTTTTCCTGTCAATTAGGTCGCTCTCTTGAATCCATTATCAACCGCATGCTAGGAGATTGTGGGATCGACTCCTGCTCACTCCGCTTTTCCTACCCCATTTTCTCTTTCAAGTGCATGTTAAATGGCCGACCTGATTACTGCAGCGCTTCAGCGAGAGATCATTCCACCTTGCTGAATCTGAGATATATCCAGGCAACTTTATAGCATCCGCTTGTAGTTAGAGGCTCCCAGGGAAGATCAGTAGTTAGATAGGGGGTCCTATACGGCGCGCAGGTCACTCGGCGCGCACACCGCTCCTGCACTGGGCGTTTTTATGGGTCCGCCTATTTTTCGGGTTTTTTCATTTCGTGTTTTCTTTCTTTTTATCTTTTTCCTTTTTTATATTTTCCTTTATCTTATCTCTTTTTTCTTCCTTAATTTTCCACTTTTTTGCAATTTTCTTTTCAAAATCCAAACATTTTTTTGTTCATCGAATTCAAAAAAAATCATCAATGCAAAAAAAGTTCAACAATTCAGAAAATGTTCATCAAATTCAATTTTTTGTTCATCGAATTTAAAAAATGGTCATCAAATTCAAAATTTATTCATTGAATTCAAAAAAATTACATCAGATTCAAATTATTTCATCCATTTTGAAAAAAAAATCTTGAGTACTAATTTTGTTAACCAAGTTCAAAAAATGCTCATCAAATTCAAAAAAAATTCATCAAATACAAAAAAATGTTCACCATTATTAAAAAGTACTCATAAAAAGTTGTTCATCAAAATAAAAATTGTTCATCAAAACTTACAAAATGTTCATTCTTTTGAAATCGTGAACATTATTGAATTCAAGAACTGTTTTTGACAATTCACGATTCATAATTTTTTGAATTTAGGACCTTTTTCTAAACCTAAATTGTTTTAAAATGTAAAAAAACAAAAAAAAACAAAAAACAAAAAATGCGGGGTTGTTCCGTGTCATGGGACACACAGGTTGCCAAATAGGACCTCCCATAGTTAGAGGCTCCCAGGAAATATCAATCGGTGCCTACCAACTCCAGGTCCAGGATGAGCAGTAGCCCATGATAAGTCTAAATTACCTAAATGCTACATCGTGCAGCTGCACAATTTGGGCATGGGAGCGCACACTCAATCCATCACATGACAGGGACATACGTCTAATACAAGACAGAGAAAATGACAATTAATGCATCCGCACTTAAAAACGGTTGTAGGTTTACGAACTAATTCATGTCTCTTTCGTGCATTAAATGTCGTTTCACAAAATTTCAAAAGGTTATAACTTTTGAATGGATCCTCGAAATTGTGATGCGTTTTCACCGTTAGGTTTCTTGCAACTAGATCTTCAAAACTAGATATCATATGGATATATTTCGTTGATTTTCTTTTAAAAGCCAACTTTGATGCTAGATGAAGCAACTTGAGTGTTAAACAGAAGCAACTTGCTTTGCATGATGTGTAACAGTGAATTTACATAACAAGTATTCCATGGACAATTTAGAAACCCTGGTAGACAAGTTTTCACCATATATAGGCAATTGAGCATCATTGGTGGGCAACTTTGGCATTACATGGAGGCAACTTTCAGTATTAAAGGAAGCAACTCATGTTATGAAGGTGCATACAACATATATTATGCATGTACGGTCCTATTTATTACCTATCCATGATTTGCAAAAGTAGTTAAAACATCTATCCTAAGTTTGTCTACCATGGTTATGAAGTTGTCCATAGAACAATTTGTGGACTAAATTAGAATTTATATTATAAAACAAATAAGATAAGAAACTTCACTCCATGAAAAGCAAATGGTTATCAATGATAGGCAACTCACTAGCAACAACGAACAACTTTGAAACGAAGATAGGTAACATCACATCACTTTTCATAAGCAACTTTCTTTTTACGAGGGACAACTTTAGTGCTACAAATAGGCAACTTCACTGCATTTTGTGCCCTGGTTATTTGTCTAATATTCTCCAAACTTGCTCACTATAACTTCTAAGTTGCCTACTATTGATGCTCATATATCGTCGTTTCTAAATCCCATAATACTATCGATTCATATACTATTGATAGTCAGTTGTCTGTCATTTGTAGTTATTTGCCTATAGTAGGTGCTATAGTTGCTTGGCATTCCTAATTAGTTGTCTACCAATGATGCCTAGTTGCATGTCATTGCTGCTTAGTTGCCTATAATACTATGAAATGTTGTCCATCCTCGTTACTCAAGTTGGCTATACTCCACATCATAGTGTTAGCATACTCACTATTTATGATAGGCAACTTAGAGCTCAACTTGGTAGTCGCGGTAACCAATTTAGAAGAATTTTTGTTGCTAGAATGTCATACTAGGAAAAAAAAGAAGTTGCTCTCATATAGCTCTAAAGTTGCCTCAATATCACCCAAAGTTGCTTAAAAAAATATTTGTCGAAACCTACCCATATGAGATCTAGTTTTGAAAAACTCGCCCGCGGGAAACCCAACGGTGAAAACGGATCTGAATTTCAACACATGAATCAAAAATTGCAGCTTTTATTTTTTTTAAATCCCAAATAAATGCACGTAGGACAAGATCGTAGCTGACTTCCTTACTAGAATGAAGATGTCATGTACTTTCCTTGGATTTATATGGTTTCAGACTCACGTGGGATGGGACGTGGTGGGGACACTTATTTGCTTCTTCTAGAAAGTGGCAGTCTATTTTTTTTCTCGTATTGACATGTGCTCGCCGGCCCCAGCTAGCGCATGGGCGCTGACTAGCCATGTCCTCTAAATTACATATAATCTTATAAAAGATGATGAGCCTAAATCAGATGGTCAGCGACGTCGAAACGTTGTGAGCAATATTGAAGTCATGCTGCAACTAACTTATTCAAAAGTCCAAACTGATGGAGGAAGGTGGGCAATATACTTCAACACTCCCCTCGCATCTAGACTTATTTAGTTCTTAGACGTGGGATTTATATAGGCCGCAGAATCATTTTTACTAATACTGGCGTTGGTAGGGTCTTAAACTCAAGACCTCCTGACTCGGATACCATATTAAATTCATAATGCAATCAACTAATTCAAAAATCTGAACTGATGAAAAAAGATGGACAATATACTCCAACAATCAAAACCACTGTTTCGTAAACTAATCGTGCAACGGGTGCTTCATCGGTGATCACGCTAGCCCAGTAATCAAAGCTTGCAAGGTCAAACCCATTGGCTCAGGCAGTCAATTAAGAACCCTTGTTCCACCCCAAACTGAATAATTATACTACTATTCTTCTATTGCATATTTTAAACTCTAAATAAACTCTTCGTCAGCCGTGACATATTGACGTGTCGTCACCTCTTCGTGCATTCTGGGCGAGCCAGCAAACAGGCCGATTTTGCATCACTTCACAGTTCACTTCCGAACAAACAAAGTATGTGCAAAAACAAATTTCCCATACACGACACGTGAACCACACATCCAAGGAAACAGCTTCAAAGCAGAAATCTTTGCAGCTCCCGACTTTCTCCCGCCTTTTCCTTGTCCTCACCTCACCTC
This sequence comes from Triticum urartu, assembly GCF_003073215.2. Taxonomy (NCBI): domain Eukaryota; kingdom Viridiplantae; phylum Streptophyta; class Magnoliopsida; order Poales; family Poaceae; genus Triticum; species Triticum urartu. The sequence continues at coordinate 656,421,280 of NC_053023.1, read as the reverse complement.
GCCATCTTTCTGCCTGGATGGCAAGCAGTTGGCCTACCCCCCTCTATCATGTCTTCCGGAGATTAAAATACGCATGCATGCATGTTCGCCCATGAAAAGGACGAAGCCGCGTTGCTTGTAGGGCCAGTAATGGCGGAAGCTGTTGCATGTCAGGATACTGTAGAATACGTGGGGTGCTGGTTGCTGAATGACAGTGAAGTATCACTGTATTGCAACGAGCCAAAGCTTGTATTGCTTCAGAAGCAAAACAGTGCACGCCAGTCATCCCTCATCCCTGGTGTAGAGTAACCAGTTTTTGACGTGGTTAGGCAAATCTAAATATGTCACACCTTTGTGTTAACAAAAAGGAAAAGCTTACCGTCGTCCGGCGGTTCGTAGTGGCCGCATCCATCACCTCCGTTGCATAGCACGCGTCCAAATGAATGCTTGCATGTCGTCCTCTATCGAACACCGTTTTGAAACAGAGGCTATGTTTTAAAAACAAATGCAGTGTTGCAATGGTTTACGACGGGTCTAGTTTTGCAACAAAACATCTATTGCGAAATTTTTTTGTAACACAACCTCGGTTATAGAAAAAAGTTGCAACAAAATCCTAGTTGCAATTTTTTTTGTAACAAAATAGCCGTTGCAAAAAAAAATCTGCAACAAGACTTATGTTATAAAAATAATTCTGCAACAAGACCTGTGTTGCAGTTCTGGAGGCGCGCTCGGCTCGCTTGGTGTGGCAAACCCGACGGCTCGCGAGCAATCTGATCTTTTAAAGATATCATCCGGTGGACGTGTAGCACGCCCCTCACAAAAAATGATTTTGTATCTCAGAATAACTATGCGCTCTAGCTAAGAATAAATATTCTAGTAGGTCCAGTGACTTAACTGCCCATGTTAAGAATTTTATTTGGTAAGCATTTATTGGCTTACCAAAAAAATTACTCCCTCCGTAAACACATATAAGAGCGTTTAGATCAATAAACTAGTGATCTAAACGCTCTTATATTTCTTTACAGGGAGTATTTGGTAAATTAATAAGAGGTGGCACGGTTGATCCGGTTTTTGGGAAAAAATGATCAAAAAAACAGGAGATGAAAGAAAAAAAATCAAACAGGAAGAGGAAAGGAGAGGAAGGGAAAACACATGTAAGGTTGGACGAAGGATGAAGGACGAGCGGATAACGAAGCCCTGCATTTTTTTCCAAGTAGGAGATTTTAAGAAATGGCATACTACATCGCCGGGCTTACAACCCACCCTCTTTGAACAATCATAGATCTATGTTGAGATCTAGTGTCTCTGGTCACCATTCTCCGACTTCAAACTCAAAAGATTGTATTTTCTGTTTGTGCTACCACTTCCATGTTCGTGAGATGCAACTTTCAAACTACAGTTCCGAAGTCTTCAATTGTCAACATGCCGCCACCCCCATCACTCAATCACTTCTTGTATTTCAACTGATTTCAGTTTCAATTTATCACTGGAATTACTCAACCTGCACATACCTCTAAACTGTTAATTCATGTTGATATACTTTGAGTGGCAGGCTGGGAAGACAATCTTCTAGATGGTTCTTGAAATTTCAACTCAAAATAAGAATAATTAAGCAACATGAAACAATGTTTGGTTTTAAGCCCATGTGATACTGTGAGTATTAAAAAATGCGACCATGGCTACCATATGCATCTCACGAGGCAATGGCACCCGAGGTCCATGAACTTGTTTGGCCGAATTTTTTTGAGAGAAGTGCGTATTTCAAACGCCAACTCTTGACCTAGTCTAATCTACAAACCTCAAATATAATACCATCTAATAATCAACTTTGAACTCTTAAAACCGGCCACGATTCAACCCTCCCCTCCATGTTTACCGGTTTTGACCCAGTTGACCAATTCCAACTCGTTTACCATCCAGTCAGCAAGCCACGTCAGGAAAAAATCATAGAAATCGAAGAAAAATCTATAATATCAAAAAAATATTGTCAATATTTTTTCCCAAATTTTGGAAAGAAAAAATAAATTTTGTCAAAATTCAAATTTCCTGAGAATTGGGAAACATTAAGAAAACAATGCTACGCATTCTATGGAAGTTTCAAAATTTTAATCATAAAATAAAAGAAATTATCATCAAATTACATCTTCTAGGAATTTTTTCCCTGTTTTTTAACTAATATTTTTCTGGAAAACTTGATTTTTTTTCATTGACGTGGCTTGTTGAGGGGGTTGAAATATGCACTTCTTTCGCATAAAATAAAAGAAATTATCATCAAATTACATCTTCTAGGAATTTTTTCCCTGTTTTTTAACTAATATTTTTTGGAAAACTTGATTTTTTTTTCATTGACGTGGCTTGTTGAGGGGGTTGAAATATGCACTTCTTTCGCACATTTTTGGTTCGTGAACTAGTTGATTGAAATGAAAGGGACGACTCCTTAAACTTGTCATTCTGGTTCAAATTCATCAAAATCACCTCGGTCAACTCTCAAAGGCATGTTTTTACTCACAAAAAAACTAAAATGATAAGTTCCACACTTGTGGCATGAAGCGCTCGCCCTGGCGTTTTTTAGAATCAAAGTTGACATAGAAAAGCAAACAACAAAAACTGAAATTTGGCATCGAAAAGAAGTTGACATACTAGACAAGTAAAGTTGTCATCCTCACGTCACTAAACTTGTCATCAAAGACGTTCAAAGTTGCAATGCTTTCGTGCCACACTTATCAGGGTCAGAAAAAAAAACCTAAGAGAAAACAATGTACTCCTAGTCTGAACTAGTTAATGTGTACGTGCAATGCACGTTAATTTAGAAGTATATTAAGTGCATGCGGATATTAAGTAGAATATTATTTACGTGTGATTACGTGATTAGCACTATATTTGGCATGAAATTAACTGCACGCTAAACGTATTGAAGCAGTCTAGGTCGTTGGATTGACATAATTTGATGGCCGAGATTAATTGGATCTGTTTTTTTGTCTATTTATATTGATATATAAATATAGATATAGATGGCGTCTCTTGGATCTTCGATTTAGGACCCACATACTGACATACTGCAGAGTAGACAGACCTTCAGCTCAAGGTCTGACTGCAATATTGGACGATGGCTAACAGTAGAATGAGCAGTCGTGTAGACTTCTAGAAGTGTAGCAAAGAGTAGTTGGCTCCGCTAGTGGCGCGCAGATCCAGCGCAATTTCGCACTAGACGCGCCCAGCATTTCGGCATTTCAGTTCCCTCCCCAGTCCCCCCTCCCATTCCGTCTCCGCCTCCCCTCCAGTCCACCACGCCATGCAACCGCCGCCGCCCACCGGCGACGCGCTCGCGGAGTGCCTCCGCCTCCTGGCCGACCTCCCCGCCGCGGCCGCCTCCTCCCCGGCCTTCCGCCGCCACTGGCCCTCCATCTCCGCCTCCGTCTCCTCGCTCTCCGCCTCGCTCTCCCACCCCGCCTTCCCGCCCTCCGCGCCGCTGCTCTCCCCCCTCGCCTCCGCCCTCGGGGCCCTCCTCTCCGTCTGCGGCGGCCCTGCCCTCGGCCACCTCCACACCGTCTCGCTCCTCTCCTCGTCCGCCGCCTCGCTCTCCCAGCTCGCGGCCGACGCGCGCCTGCTCGTCTCCCCGTCCCCCGCCGGGGGCGAAGGCGGCGGCTCCGACAGCCTGCTCCCCCGCCTCCGGCTCGGCTCCGCCGTCTCCCGCGCCGCCGCGCTCGACTCGCTCGCCGAGTCCGTCGGGTCCCTCCCGGCGTCGCACTCCGCCGCCGCCGTCTCCGCGGTCGCCGCGATGCTCGACTCCGGCGACCTCCTCCCGGCCTCCCGCGACAAGGCCGTGTCCGTGCTCGCCGCCTTCGCGTCCTCCGACGCCGGCTGCCTGTTCCTGGCCCAGGAGTCGGGCACCGTCGTGCCCCACCTCTGCCGCGCGCTCGAGTCCGGCGGTGCCAGCGCGGAGCAGGCGTGCGTCGCCCTGGAGCCGCTCACCGCCTCGTCGCGGGACGCGGCGGCGGCCGTCTCGGCGCGCGGCGGCGTGGCCGCGCTCCTCGTGGCCTGCGCCGCCGGCACCCCGGCGTCGCAGGCCGCCGCCGCGGGCGTGCTCCGGAACATCGCCGCGTTCCCGGACCTGCTCCCCGCGTTCCGCGACGAGGGCGCGCTCCCGCTGATCGTGCAGCTCGTCTCGCTCGGCACTCCGCGGACGCAGGAGCTCGCGCTCGGCTGCCTCCAGAACTTGACGGCCAGCGACGACGACGAGGGGCAGAGGCTCAAGGTCGAGGCTTTCCAGGAAGGCGCGCTCGGCTGCGTGAAAGACTTCCTGGAGTCCTGCCGCGGCGACGCGCCGGGCCTCGCGCCGGCGTTCGGGCTCCTCCGCAACATGGCCACCTTCCGCTACATCGCCGAGATAGCCGTGTCCGCCGGCTTCGTGAGCCACGTCCTGGCCGCGCTGGGCAGCGACAGGGCGAGCACCCGGACAGAGGCCGCCATGGCGCTGGCGGAGCTGTGCAGCGTGAGCAGCAGCAGCAAGGCGAGGAAGGAGGCCGGGGGCGCGATGCCGAGGCTGATCTGGATGCTGGAGGCCAAGGCCGTGGGCGAGAGGGACGCCGCGGCGAGGGCGCTGGCCACACTCGTCGTCGCGGCAAGCAGCCACCGGAAGGCGTTCAAGAAGGACGAGATGGGCATCGTGAACGCGGTCCAGCTGCTGGACCCGGCCGTCCGGGGCGCCGACAAGCGGTTCCCCGTTTCCCTTCTGCTGGCCGTGGCGCAGTCCCGGCGGTGCCGGAAGCAGATGGTGGCCGCGGGCGCGTGCGGGTTCCTGCAGGAGCTCCTGGCCGCGGAGGTGGACGGCGCCAAGAAGCTCTCCGAGTGCCTCGGCCGGGGCAAGATGCTCGGCGTGTTCCCCCGGACATAACATGCCGGCGCCGGCGATCATTGCCTGAGCCTTGTACGTATGCGCTTCAACCCACGGTTCTCCTTCTCTGTATGAAGGAATCTCTGTATATGTTGTTGTGTTTCATAATTCATAGCTTAGATTGAGACGAAGACGATGAGTGCTTCAGCGAGTGTGGTTAAACCCAATAAGAACACGGCCAAGATTGTAACTAATCTCTGATGTGAGCTTGCGAAGAAATGAACCGAATCAGTTGTTTTTGTCATCTGCGACTAACCGACGAGCAAAACACCTCTGGAGCACACGATTCTGATCTCCGAACACTGTCATTGTCTAGGCACCGTCCAATGAAACCAAGCGTATAGCACCGGCGGGCAACCGCGACATCACGAATTGTAATCAGTATTTGCTGCCAACGGTTGTGGTTAGGCTCATCCATCCTGCTGGCTGCTGCGCGTTGGAGGTCAGGTCAGCAGTCGGCAGTCCTGCAGTAGGTTGTTTTGGGTGGTTATTACGAGCTGATTGCTAGGGGGGTGTACGCTAGAGGACGGGCTCATCACTGATAATTCAATGGAGCGTGTAGACTGATATGGTACCTGCTACCTACTGACTACCGAGAGGAGGAAATGGGTCAAGCTCGTGGTTGCGCATACACATATGCTGCAACTACAACTACAGGTTGGCAGAGGCCGCAATAACTTGTAAAGATGGGAGTAGATGCGTGCACGGTTCTTCAGTACCCCTACCCACTCCCCCATGTCTCCCTTTCCTGACTGCGATCCCCGGTACCACAACTGTTCAGAATTACTCGTGTATCTAGATGTATTTTAGTTTTAGATACATGTATTTTTGCAACAAGTAATTTGGAATGGAGGGAGTACACAATCCTTTAACCAAGTAGAGGGTTAAAAGTAAAAGAAAACATAGGAAATATGGGGCCTGATGGGATAAACACGCAAACAGTCCGGTCAGATTCAGATTTGGGCGTGCCGTCTGAAGAGCAATTTTGCTTGCAGCGACTAATCATGCAGGAAAGAATCTACATTATAATCCATGCATGCATAAGCCTGGTCTCTCTCCATGCTGCTCAACTGTTGACAACAAGGCAACGCAATGTGATGCGCAGTTGGGCGGTCACATGGATGGACCTGGCCGTGGTTCGGTGGGGGTGGTAGGGGCAGGTCATTTGCTGTGTGCGAGGGGAATGATCCACAGTGCGGGACAGCAGGGGCTTGGGTCTTCGGGGGAGGGCAGAACATGGCATGTTCTCTCCTGTGGATTAGAGAATGATGCCACCGAACCTTCCCTGAGATGGATCTCGCCGTCGCCGTTCGCTGTTGCCTTTTGGCGCACAATCATGTCATGTGCCCCCAATAACATGTATACATTTTTCTTTCCTTCGATAAAGAGCATGTCATGTGCCCATCCATGCTCCCGCATACGTGGCTTGATTTGATTGGAACAAAATAAGGCTCGGTTCCACCCCCTTAAAATCAGGGGATGATTATATTAGAAAGAAAAAAAATGAGAAAAGATAACCGTAGAATGAAGTGGAAGTATGGATGGGAGCATGTGAAGGAAGCAGGCAAACCGAATCTATGCGTCTAACATCATCGGATTGTTTACGGGGTTCAGAGCTCCAGGTACTCCGGCCGACATGTCAAATGTCTCTAACAGCCTTCATACAAAAGTGTGGAAATGGCTCCTGTTTTCAGAACCCCGAGCAAACTTTACGGCGTCTTTTCAGCGGCAACACTATTTTCAGACAACCTTCTTCGCGATGCACCATTTCATCAGTCCTTTCTTCCTCCTATTCATCAGACTCAAGGGCCGTGCCGCAATCCCGTTTCTTCTCTCGTACTCCCTTCATTTCAAAATAGATGACTAACTTTATACCAATTTTAATACAAAGTCAGTATAAAATTGGATCATCTATTTAAAAACGGAGGGAGTACCTCACTACTGAAGACATGTGGTTCATGGCTATTCTATTCTGAGTTGACAACGCTGCACCGGATTTCTAGATGAAAAAGATCATAGTATATATTTCAATTTTACTGCATCAAATAGAGCCATCAGAGTGAACACAGATAAATTACCAACACATGTACCCAGAAAGAAACAACAGAATGTTCTTCCGGTGCATCCTTTTGCACTCAATCCCGCGCCCACGATCCATCAACACACACACGTACATGTCCATCACAAATTCATGAATGAATCTGCCCTCATGCATGTCGCCTCCCCGACAACGGGAGTGGACCAATCCACCTCGTACAACACAGGCTTGTTATACCCACACATTTTCAGGCCGTGGTGCAATCCACTACACCAGCTACTACTACATAGGTTCGCTGGAATAGCACACCTATAGAGCAATTTGATAAAATAGCACACCTTTCCTGAGACTTTGCTCCAATAGCACACTTTTCTTTTTTTAGATAAAATAGCACACCTTCGATTGGTAGTTGTACAAAATAGCACAAATCTACCTTCTTCCTACTTCTACACGTACGGGCCCATATGACATATTTTATAGGACGAAATTGCCACTGGTTCTGGTTCTGATTGAAACGAACTAACCAGTGCGCAGCCGCCTCACCGTGCCTCCTGCCCGGATCGCCATCACCTCGCCGCGCCTCCTCCCCCAGTGCGCTGCCAACTCGCCTGCTTCCTCCCCGTGTGCTGCCAGTTCTTGCACCGCCGCCGTTACCTTGCCATGGTTCCTCGACGAAGCACGGTCAGGTCGCCGTGTCTTCTACACCGCGGCACCACCACGCCATGCCTCCTCCCCCACACGCTGCCTGTTCCTGTGGAGGAGGCGTCTTCGTCGGCCACCACCTTGCCAGTCTAGCGGGTCCTGTCCAGGTTGCTTGCTGGCCGCGTTGGAGGCCTGACTGGAGCATGTGTGTCGCTGCTAGCCTGTACGTGCTGGCTGGAACCTGCTTTAACTGCTCGCTGCTCTAATTACTATCTCTAACAGTAGGTGCTCACTGAAGAAGATAGCATATGGCTCAAAATACTAGTGCCACACATAGACACACTAAAAGCTTTGATATGTATCTGCTTCTGCAGTCACAAGAGAATACGAACGCTTCATTTTTCTGAGGATGCGGATGCCTCTTGGTGTAATCAGAATACAGATTGGATGGATGTAACATGTTTTCATGTACCGTTGCGGATGCCTCTTGCTGTAATCAAAATACAGATTGGATGGATGTAACATGTATTGATGTACAGTTCTGTTGATATGGACATGATCAAAATTTCAACAGTTATAATCATCTCAACAAGATGTGGAGCGTCGGGAGATGAGAAAAAATTGGATGAGGCAGAGGCGGGAGAACCAGCAGCACGTGCACAGGAGGCACGGCGAGGTGGCGGTGCAATGGTGAAAGAGGAACGGTGAGATAACGGCGCTCCAGGCAGGAGGCACGGCGAGGCGGCGGTGGATTGGTTCGTTTGTCTGTCCGCCTCCTGCGATTTTGATCGTATCGATCGACCAGGAGCCAGGTGAAACGATGGATGGGCAATTTCGTCCTAAACAATATGTCATATGGGCCCGTACGTGGAGAAGTAGCAAAAAGATATACTTGTGCTATTTTGTACAGCTACTAATTAAAGGTGTGCTATTTTATCTAATAACAAGAAAAATGTGCTATTGAAGCAAAGTCCCAGTAAAGGTATGCTATTTTATCAAAATGCTCAAACCTGTATGTGCCCTTGAAATGCTCCGTTTCCTCGCCCTTGAGATCAATGGATGCCTTCTTCTTACTCTTGAGATCAATGGTGAAAAATGCACCGCGCTGCTTGACGAGCAGCGCAGCTCTCCTCTCCGCGAAGAAGACGAGGTTTATTTTCTCCTCGCCTCCGAGATTTATCAGGTCGGAGCGCAACCACCCTCCCTTGCCATTCTCGTGGCCATGATCATCGTCATCTTGTCCTTGCTTGGTCCAAAGCTCTAGCACGCCATGGTTTCGTATACTGACTAACGAAAACCTTCCGTTTTCATTGACACATGGACACGGTGGTCGGCACTGCTCACCGGCATGGACATTGATAGGGATCTTGGTGAAAGAAAAATGTGCCGTGGCAACGCATGCATTGAGCGTGTAGAAACTTGTCTCGTCCATGTACACAGTGGCGGAGCTTCTTGGAGTGCAACCTGGGCCACCGCCCCCCAGCCCGTGAAGAAATCCCTCACTACCCTTAGGTATTTGGGCCATAAGAACAGGAAAATAAGCCCACACCTCATAATTTAGGCCCCCCTCAACTCATTGCCCCTCCAGAATTTTGGCCCAAGCTCCGCCACTGCATGTACAACCAGTGCGCGGTGCCACGGACAACGACACCAGCAAACGGTCCACACCTGGCGAGGTATGAAGCCGGTTGACACCTGGCGGGCGGGCTCCAACTGTCTGTGGAAGAGGAGTACGTGTAGACATACAAGATGCCGCTGCGGCCGGTGTAGGTCAAGAGCACCTGAAACGCCGGTTGTCGTCGTCGTCGCCGATCCGAATCGTCAAGGACACCATGATCCTCGTCGGTAAGAAGCGCGCAGCCGGTTAGATGCCAGTCCAAGTCCAAGTCCAAGTCTCTGTCCAAGTACCCATATCCATGGTTCGTGGGGAAGGAAAGCGGCGGTAGAAGTCTGCGCTGCCTGTCGATCAGAGGGCGGCATACCACCAGATGGAGCTCTTCACGGACTTCATGGCTGTGGTAGCAGTCGACCCGGGTAGGCGGCATGATGCGCACGAGGAGAAGGCCGCATCGCGATGCGAGTGGTCTTGCCAGGTTGAAGAGCCCGTCGTCGTTGGGGACGAAGGAGTCGAAGGTGAGATGGGCGCCGCTGGCCTGAAGGCTCAGGAAGCTCGGAGGGCTGGAGTGTGGATTTTTTCTAACTGCTTGCGCGCGCATCGCATATCTTGTCCATCCATCAAGCATGCATGCATGTCAAATCAGTTGACCCTATGGTCGGGTACAAAGAATCTCACTAGCCTTTTCAGCCTCATGTACTAATTAGCTATTGCACCATATTAGTAGAGAAACTTCTATGTAAATTGTGCAAAATTTAAATTCATTTATGTATTTGAGTTTATCATAACCAGCTCTACGAAACAAGTCCAATATCGATATGTTTCTAACAAAGTTCCATAAACTTTTCATAAAAGTTCAAACAAGCTGTTCATAAAATTCTTCAGGTCCAAATACATTTTTGGAAAAGTTCTTTAGTATTTCTTACAAAGTGCAGACCCAATATTTAGAAAGTTCTTCAACTCCTGGTTCTACTTATTTAGAACATTACAATAAAAATTATAAGTTCTTCATTGTTTCCAGTAAAGTTCCTCACTAAAAACACTAATAGGCTACTATAAAATTGTATTTCAATTTCGGTTAACAAAAATGTGTTTAAAATTTATGCAAGACTGATCTTGTTCTAAAGATCTTAACGCCGGAAGATCAAATATATAAAAAAATTCAAAAACAAAAATCTTATTTTTAAGATATGAACCATCTAAACTGTCAAAAGGAAACTAAAAGTAATGAGTTTTGAGGAGAGAGGAAAGATGTTGTATGCATGCATGTGTTCATGTTGGCATGCATGTGTCAGTGAGTAGAAAAAAGGACAGGAAGAGGGGCCATGCGCATGCAAAGGGTGTGGATTCGTATGGAGCAGCAAGCGGCAGAGATACTAGTTACGCGCACAACCGGTTAGACAAAGCCTTATTCGGGAGGGCTGTCATTCAGGGGCAGGTGCTTGCTGGTTGGGTACGCGTTCTGAGAAGATCCCGACGAGGACTGACGGGCGGCGCGCCGTCTCCGGCCAGACGCCGACGCGTCGGAGGAAGGCCGGGTCGGTGACGAGGTGGAGCCATCGCTTGCAGGTGGCTGTGCAGCGGAGTAGGTCCTGCAAGCCCGGCAGGCGCGCGAAGACCTCGCGAAGGATGTCGTCGTCCGTGATCTCGCCGCCGGCGTGGCGTACGCGTGCGCGCGCCATCGATCAATCTGCTTGGCGACGGATCGATCTGTGTGTTTGTTTGTCGAGGCGGCGGGTAACTTCCACGGGAGTGCCTAGCTAGTAAAGCGGACTCCACAAAAACAATCGGCTTAGGACTTGTACAATGGAAGATGCTTAGGGAGGTGCTTAGAAAAATAAACCGGGTTTTTCTAAAGCACCGGTGCCTATTTCTATAGAAGAGACGTTTAGTTAAACGTCTATCCTGTACAAATAAGCACCGGTGCTTAAGAAAATCCTAGTTTATTTCTCTAAACACTTCTCCTAAACATCATCCATTGTACAAGGCCTTACGGTGGCCCGTATCAATCATGGACTGAGATTTGAAGCGTATATAAGGTGGGTTATCTATCTACTAGTACTGCACGGGCTAAATAATCATGTACACGTACTGTAGTACTACCTCTGGTTTGGACTGCCAAAACGTTTTAATTTAGGAACACAGGGTGTATATAGCAAGTCCAACCGAGAGAGATGGCAAGTTATCAACAACAGTATTGAACAATGACGTAATCACTAATCAGAGATAGACGGTACTACTACGTTGTCATGAAACTAGTCAGTCCTTTATCACAGGAATATTTCCTTTTATTCATTTCTTGTACATAATTTCTAATTTATATACATTGAGAAAATAGTGAAGAACAATCATTCTACCTTCTACGGTCCTTTGGTTAAAAAAAAACAGTTGATGAACATCAAACAGATTTAACCCAATGGGAATTTAGCTATGGTTTCCATGAGCATTACCTAAAACAGTTAAACCGAATAAACCACATGCACCAATGCACTCACAAAGGACTCTACCTAAGGATCAGGTGCAAAACAAGCGATCAAATGAAAATAAGTATCTCACCAAAATATATATACAAAGATCAAATTTCACGTCCACGAGCATTGAAACTAGAGATTAAGAAAGCAAATTGGATTGTACTACTAGATCAGGTCAACCTCATTTGTCTAAGGTAAAGAAAACAATTTACCAAAGTTTAGCCTGAAAAGATCGATGTGTCCTGCATGCAAAAGATCAAACAACTTATCAGACCGTTCTTCATGACAATTCAAAAGTTAAGATAAAATTTTGCTCGGAAGCCACTAATCCAGGAGTTTTGTTGTGCTCACCTAGGGAATATCCTCTATGCAAGACTCGTCAGGAGAGAGAAGTTACCTTCTCAAGGAGCCATGAAAACACTTCTATAGTACTCACTCCGTAAAGAAATATAAAAGCATGGTGATTTAAACGCTCTTATATATCTTTACAGAGGGAGTATTTTGCTATGTACATCTTGAGCTGCGCTTGATTCCCAATCATGCCTTCTCGTTTGGTTGGAGACGGTACATGCTTAGTGCCCTAGGCAAAACAATTAATCGCATTAGTATCAACCAACCTTCACATGTTGGTTGAGATGTATTCCAATCAGGGTCATTTAGAAAAATTGTTCACAAACTCTATATACCATCAATATATCAGTACACCGCAGAGAGGACGATCTACCTGTGCATTTTGAAACCGAACCGAAACACATATTTACCTTACCGAACTATGCATGTTGTAGTTACTGAAAAAACATATTTATTATGGAACCGAATGCTGCACATAAGAGAATGACACGTGCGGTTCAGGAACCAAGTTGCTAGGTCCATCACGAAGTTTCAATTATTCTGAGAAAATAGAACCATACGTTGGAATGCGAACGGAGTTGATAAAACATCATATGAGGTTTCAGCTATTCTGAGGCAAACATAACCCCTATAATTCAGATGGAATCGACACACATAGCCAAAGAGCAATGGAATGTTCTTCCGCTACATTCTTTTGGCGATGACCCAACATCGAGCGATTCATCAACACATCTCAAAATTAGCTACATGGATATATACCATTAAATCATGCATGACATCCATGAATAATACCGTATACTTTTATTAATCTCTTGCTCTTCTCCCGCCTTGGACCTGGCCTAGCGAGAAAAGGCATGGGTCAAATACGCAGTCCATCTCGTACAGCACAGGGGTGGCAAAATTACATTGTTATTGCACATCTAAATGACTCAAACAAATTTTTAGAAAAAGACAAAAGAAAATGCTTACATATTTTAGCGTAAAATCAATGACATAAGATTTAGATGTGCAATACGTAGAGCACATCTTGATGTGCTTTAGCAAAACTGTTTATTAATCTCTTGCTATTCTTCCGCCTTGGACCCGGCCTAGGAGATAAGGCATGGGTCAAATACGCAGTCCATCTCATACAGCACAGGGGTGGTAAAATTACAGTGTGTTTGAAATATACTACTGCACCAAGTACTAGTACAAAAAGTCCATCTCACATACTTGGTCGCGTCACGTCTCGATTTCTTGTCCTTGAGCTCAACCGACATTTTCTCCTTACTCCTGAGCTCGATAGTGAAGAAATCGCCACCCTGCTGGACAAGTAAGGCGCCTCTTTTCTCTGCGAAGAAGACGAAGTCTATTCTCTTGTCACCCAGATTCGCCAAGTCGGAGTGTAGCCAGTCAACCTCATGGCCATTGTCATGGCTACCAGCATCCTGTTCTTGCTTGGTCCAAAGCTCTAGCATGCCATGTTCCCGTATATTGACAAACGAGATACGTCCGCCTTCCTCGACGGTGCATAGTAATGGCGGATATAGACCGCCATGGCGGAATTCGATTGGTATCTTGGTCAAAGAGGCGTGTGCCGTGGCGCTGCTTAAACCGACTGCGTAGAAGCTTGTACTGTCTCTGTACAGCCAATACGCAGTGCCGCCGCCGCCGCCGTGGGTGACAACGCCAGCGCGCGGCCCGCACCTAGTAAGATCTGGAGCTCGGCAACACTCGGTAGGCACGCTCCAAACACGCAAGGACGAGGAGTAGGAGCATGTGTACATAAGTCCGTCCTCATCCGTGTAAATCAGAAGAACTTGGAACGTAGATTGGCGCCGGTCGTCCGAGTTTGCACAGCCAGCGTCGCCATTGTCTGCGCTTGTGAGAAGCGCCCAGCCAACTGCATCTCTAACCAGGGACCTAGGGCTTGGTTGGAAGGGCGGCTCTGGGAGAAGATGTGTGCCCCGCCTGTCGATCAGAGGGCGGCACACCGCTAGATGGAGCTTCTCACGGTCAGGCAGCAAGACGCGCACGAGGAGGAAACCGCGGCGCGACATCAGTGGCCTCGCCAGGTTGAAGAGCCCATCGTCGTTGCCGACGAACGAGTTGAACGTCAGGTGCGCGCCGCCGGCCCCAAGGCTTAACACTAGTAGAAAAAGAGTCAAACATAAAACACATTAGTACCGGTTTGAATTAGAGCTGGCACTAATGTGTACATTAGTGCCGGTTCGTGGCGGCGATCAATAGTACCGGTTCGTGGCGAACCTTTAGTACCGGTTCATGCCATGAACCGGTACTAAAAAGGCTGTGTCAGCCTGCGGTCAGGCTATGGCCCCACCATCATCATTTAGTGCCGGTTCGTACCACGAACCGGTACTAATGAGGTTATGGCAAGCTGTTTTTAGTCCCACCTCGCCAAGAGAGAGGCAGTATGAGCGGTTTATAAGCCATGAGTGCACAGACAATGACGAAGAGTTGCAATGCTCATCTACATGTTGATTAGCTTCAAGCTTTGCGGAATAGCATAGATTGCACTGAGCTATGTGCAGTGCAGTCTACACTATTCCGAAAGGCTTGAAGCAAATTAACCAGCATTGCACCTCTTTTTTATTTTTAATAACTTATTTAAACTCCGGACTTCTTTTGTGTTCAGTATGCAGCATTTAAAACGACGTCATCAATTTCCAACATGTTCTGACATCATGTGTTGTTTTTCGGTCATTTACCTAATTGTTTAGAGAGCTAAATGACCGTGAAATTAAAAATCACTACAAAATGAATCCTGAAAATGTTGAAACTTGGCATGGTATCATCATATCACCCGCATAGCATGCGCGAAAGAGTAGAGAGGGTCACGGCAAAAACTGGACGCACTTCGTGTACAAACTGGACATACTCTTTCCGAGTATCAGGGTTTCGGACGAGACTCATCTGTTACATGGCCACTTCAATGTTTTTTAAACTTATTTAAACTCCGGACTTCTTTTGTGTTTAGTATGCAGCATTTAAAGCGACGTCATCAATTTCCAACATGTTCTGACATCATTTATTGTTTTTCGGTCATTTACCTAATTGTTTAGAGAGCTAAATGACCGTGAAATTGAAAATCACTACAAAATGAATCCTGAAAATGTTGAAACTTGGCATGGTATCATCATATCACCCGCATAGCATGCGCGAAAGAGTAGAGAGGGTCACGGCAAAAACTGGACGCACTTCGTGTACAAACTGTACAAACTCTTTCCGAGTATCAGGGTTTCGGAGTACGGAGTGGGTACTAATGTGCATCCCACCAATCAGGAAGAATCACACGGATCGTGTGTTTCTTTCTAGCTCTTGCGAGTCGTTGGATCAAGGTTGTGTTTCTTCCTAGCTAATGTGAGTCATTGGATCGAAACTACCACAATCACTTTGTGAGCCAGACGACCCTATATATAGCCCACCTCTCGTCTTCCCTGCATAAGTCTTTCAGTTCATCGACTACATACATCTACCAGTTCATCGACTGCATACATCTACCAGTTCATCGACTGAATACAAATCATTCGGATTCGCCATCATACGTCCAACCGTGCATTTGATATGCATATATATGCATCACGAGCAACGGTTGGGCTGTATGATGGCGATACCGATTGGTTTGTTCTAGATCCGACATAAAAGGTTTGATACAACTTCTTTTTTGTGACATAAGAGCTATCGATCTCTCTCCTACCTATTTTAGTTACACAACTACTTATTTGTGCCAAATTTTGACTTTTGCTAGTCTACACTATTCCGAAAGGCTTGAAGCAAATTAACCAGCATTGCACCTCTTTTTTATTTTTAATAACTTATTTAAACTCCGGACTTCTTTTGTATTCAGTATGCAGCATTTAATGCGACGTCATCAATTTCCAACATGTTCTGACATCATTTGTTGTTTTTCGGTCATTTACCTAATTGTTCAGTATGCAGCATTCAATTTCCAGAAGAAAATGAATAGAAGAAAATAAATAATGCAGAAAAGAAAAAACTATATAAAAAATTACTCAAAAATAAATAGAAAAAAATAAGTAATGCAGAAAAGAAAAAACTATATAAAAAATTTGTTGGCACGCTGCCCAGTGGGCCTGCCAGACCTAGGGTGTGCAAATGCAGGCCCAGACGGGCCAGCAGGCTCACAGGGCAGCGTGCCCTAATTAATTAGGCCGAGAAGCCTGCTATATAGAGGAGTTCGAAGAGGTAGCCGCGGCTGGATTTATAAACCAGTGCGGCTGCCCTGCGCCGCGCGAGGTGGGACTAAACTTTGGGGTGGCAGCGCAAGGCCTTTAGTACCGGTTGGTGGCTCCAACCGGTACTAAAGGCCTTTGTTTCCCGCCGCTTGGCCTGGCGAAATAGGCCTTTAGTACCGGTTGGAGCCACGAACCGGTACTAAAGGCCCATCCTATATATATAGCACTTACAAAAATTTCAGTTTCATCTCCCCACTTCGTCTCCAACCTCCGCCGCGCGCCGCTCGATCCCGTCGTCGCCGCCCGTCGCCCGTACCGTCGTCCGTCGTCATCGTCGCTGTCCCCGCCGCCGCCCGTCGTCGTCGTCGTCTCGCGCTGCCGCCCCGAACGCCGCCGCCGTCCGTCGTCATCGCCGCGGCCGTACGTCTCTCTCTCGCTCCCGCACACATATACACACACATACACACACACACACCGGCGCCCCCGCTCGTACGTACGGGGCGGCGGCATACGGGGCCGCACACACACACACATACCACATACACACGCATACACACACACATACACACATACGTACACACATATACGTATATACACACACACATGCATGCACACACACATTTTTTTTATACTTATTTTCTGTTTTTTAGAAAAGTTAATGAGATGATCGAATGTTAGATTAATGTCGAATGTTAGATGAATTAGCTAGCTAGATAGAAAAATTGTCGAACTAAAGATTAGAACTAGTTGAATAATTAATATAACTAGTTTATTTTTAGTAAGAAAATTTAGGTATATGAGATTAGAACTAGTTGAATAATTAATATAACTAGTTTATTTTTAGTAAGAAAATTTAGGTATATGAGATTAGAACTAGTTGAATAATTAATATAACTAGTTTATTTTTAGTAAGAAAATTTAGGTATATGAGATTAGAACTAGTTGAATAATTAATATAACTAGTTTATTTTTAGTAAGAAAATTTAGGTATATGAGATTAGAACTAGTTGAATAATTAATATAACTAGTTTATTTTTAGTAAGAAAATTTAGGTATATGAGATTTGATGATCTAATTAAAATATTATTTGTTAATGAGTTTTTCTGCTTATTTAATTTTTTATATATTTTGAGTTTATATAAATATTAGATTAATGTCGAATGTTAGATGAATTAGATAGAAAAGTTAAATATATAATAATGTCAATTGAATATATAGTTAGATATATTAATGTCAAATGTTAGATGAATATATATTTGGCTAGACATAGGTGTTTAATATTTCACCTATATGAACATAGAAAATGTCATCTGACGACGAAAAAGATTTCATTATGTGCGAACACTGTGAAGACCAGCGCGGCCTGTGCGACCAAAATTTCCTTGTTGATGGTAGGCGCTTCAGCATCAAGCTGGATGAGACATTCGAAATTGATACAGTAAGTCACTTTGTCAATTATTATTTGAGTGCAAAACTTATGCTTCATTTGCTTCAACTTATAATTTTAAATTTTCACTATTCTACTAGCGCATCCCCTGCCATGCAAGAATTTTTGTCTTGGATAAGATAGGTTTTAGTGCTATAGATGATATGGAGGTAAAGAGAGTTACTTAAAGACGGAGCATGGGTATACTTTCAACGTCAAATTATATAATGGAGACACATACACCCATTTTGAATGCAAAACTTGGCAAGCACTATGCAAGGCTTATGCATTTGAGCCTGATATGGTTATCACCTTTGATATTCGTCCGGAAGATGATATTTTAGGTAATATAGACATCTGCGTCGATGTGCAAACGCCTCCAGTTCTACCATTTGGTGAGTTTTTCTCAACCATGCATGCATATGTTTATGTCTTTGATACAGTTTATTCAAAAATAGTTGACAACTAATTTGTATTGTCAGCTTATTTCGGTTCAAGCAAACATGTCCGGCGCTTGGTAGACAGGACCTACTACTGCCCCGGGGCTCAACTAAACTGCGAGGAGATAAGTCATTATGTTTCATGGCTTGAGGATCTTAATACTGTCAAGACAATTTTTTTTCCTAAACTTAGAAATGTTAGTACTGAAAACGTGCGACCAATGGTGATCGTATTGAACTACGGTCACATCTATAATCGAAAGATGGTAAGATTTTAAATATTTGTCTTTAATTAGTGCATCTTTTGCATACAATATTTTTGAAGCTAAACTTTCATTGCTTAGTATATTAATTACTATACGATGTTCTTCAACAGGGACTTCCGATGACAGTTGTGCCTCAGTGGATCGAGACAAAAGGTCGCATGTCAATGGTTAGCTTACGACCAAGATTTCCTACATTGCACATGAGTGCATTCAGGATTTCTGAAAGCGAAGAATGCTTAATAGTGAAATATTGGAGCAAAATTGTTAACGATCGCAGAGAAGTACTAGGGGGCAGCAAGGAGAAGCGCAACCCAAGATTAGGAGACAGATTCATCTGCATGCTCCAGTATGATGAATCAGGAGAGCTATACATGTTCTATGCTATTCTACCTGAGAGGGAGCAGCAGGATCAGTAGCTACTAGTTCATGCTCTTAATTAGTACTTGTCTCATGTCCGTGTCCTGAACTTCGATGTTGGTGATGATTATGTTGAACTTGATGATATCTTTGCTTCTGTTACAAAGTGAATGTTTCCTTTTTAAGCTAGCCAGCGTTGATGATGATTAGATAGCTAGCGGTAATGACTATGATGATTAAATAGTGGTAATTAGACGACTACGATGATTTTTAGCTAGATAGAGTTTATTTATTTATTAATATGCGATGATGATGATGATGATGATGATGACGACTACAACTCATTATAACGTAAAACAATCCTAAATTAAATTGATAACACAAATTTAATTGAAAAATATAAAATAAAACAAAACCCACAACCATTTAGTTGGCTCGTGCCACGTGGTTCCCCTTTAGCACCGGTTCGTACTGAACCGGTATTAGGGGGGGGGCCTTTAGTGCTGAAATTTTAGTGCCGGTTCCTGAACCGGCACTAAAGGGCCTTACGAACCGGTGCTATTGCCCGGTTCTGCACTAGTGTAAGAACCGCGGAGGGGTAGACGATTTCCTTTTCAAGGGATGCACCGGTGTTCCGGGCTCTTTTCTCTGGGAGAATATCCCGACGAGGACGGACGGGCGGCGCGCCGTCTGCGGCCAGAGGCCGACCTGCCGAAGAAAGGCCCGATCCGTGATGAGCCGGTACCATCGCTTGCAGGTCGCCGCGCACCGGAGAAGGTCCTGGTAGCCGGGCAAGCGCGCAAAGACTTCGCGGAGGACGTCGTCGGCGATTCCGACGCCGGCGTGGCGTACGCCTGCCCTGGCCATGCTGATCCGCTAGGTAGATCTGGACCTGCAGATCACGACGTACACCCGACCGATCGGCCCATCCTACGTAGAATCGCGTGTGTGTCGTGGGCCGGCACGTACGGCTCCTGTACGGCTCAACGCGTTCTAATCTCAATCGGTACATATTCGGTTCCATCCCCTGGTCTGTCAGGTGCACGAAAGATTGGGCAGGGGAATTTGGCGCAGCACAAGGCGGCGCCCATGGCAATGCACGATCATCAGAAAATACTGTAAAACATACAACAACTAATTAAATACAAAATCCATCTCGTAGTGCACCTGTGGACCGTATCGGCATTTCGTGCTCGCGTGTACGCCCCAACTACAACAACCGGTACTACTACTACTATTACTACTACAATGTTCTGTTTTAAAAACCTTTGTGCCCCTGACATGCTCTATTTCCTCTTCATCGAGGTTTATCGACGATTTTTCCTTACTCTTGAGGTCAATTGTGAAGAAGGCATTGCCTTGCTTGATGAGCAAAGCATCCTTGCTCTCTGCAAAGAAAACAAGATCTATCTTTTCTTCGCTCCCAAGATCCGCGAGCTGAGAGTGTAGCCATCCGTCGTCACACTCATAGTCAAGATCACAGCCATCTTGTTGTTTCTTGGTCCAAAGCTCTAGCACGCCATGGTGTTGGAAATTAACAAACGAAAGCCTTCCTTCTCCGGCAATGCATGGAAACGGCCGTCGCGGCCGAGGCCGCTGCTCGCTCTTGTTAATTTTGATCGGAATCCTAGTAAATAACTCATGTGATGTGGCACAACTTATGCCGAGGGTGTAGAAGTTATCCCTGTCTCTGTACAACGAGTATGCGGTGTCGCCAACAACAACACCGGCGAGCGGTCCACATTTACGGAACTCGGAAGCCTCGCAATACTTGATGGGCGTGTTCCAACTATTAGTGACGGAGGAGTATGTGCACGCACGCACGTATCCACAATCCCCTCTATAAGTCAAGATCACTTGAAATGTTGGCTTCTGCTGCTGCTGGTCCATGTTACCACCAACGTCATGATCAGCGTCGGTGAGAATTGCACAGCCAGTTAGCTTACGCGCACGGCTCTGCCGTCCAATCATAATATCATATTGAAGGGAGGTGGTGGAAGAAGACGTGTGTCCCACCTGTCAATCAGAGGGCGGCATACAGCAAGATGAAGCTCACGGTATACAGCAAGATACAGCAAGAGGAAAGCCCGATCGGTGACGACGCGGCGCCACTGTTTGCACGTCACTGCGCAGCGGATGATGTCACGGAAACCACGCACCCGCTGGAGGATGTCGAGGAGGACGTCGTCCGGGAGGTCGCCGGTGTCGTCCTCGCGTGGTGGTGCAACCTTGGCCATCTCGACTGGTGCCCGATCGATTTGGGGGTTTTCCATGGTTGCGGCCTGCAGTACGTAGTTCATAAGGCCGTGTGCAGTCCTGGTCAGCGTTGGTCATCTCCACGATCGACTCAGACACGGATCGCTCAAGAGGTCACGAGTCACGGCCAAAGGGGTAGCCGAATCAAGGATGGAATATGAGTTTACCTGGTCATTAGAGGATTGATTAGGAATCTACCTGGAGAGGTCGATACTCGATAGAGTCAGTACGCCGACCGGCTGAGCTTCAAAACACTGGGTAGCAATTCTGGCTTCTGAGAAAATTATTACAGTTCAAAACAGTGAGTAGCAATTCTAAGAAAAATATTAGCAAGACATTTACGCAGCACGTTCTGGTACCTGCAGTTCAAACGTGAATACGCCTTCTCTGAGATAACTTTTGACCTTCCTCATCGCCGCCACGGCCGGCCGGGGAGGTTAATATCACCGCGGTGTAGCAAAATCTTTTAGATCAGTTATTATGAATTTACCGCCTCTAAACTTACCTCCCAGCTTAGAAGAGGTGAATGATCCTCAAAAACAAAAAAGCTTAGAAGAGGTAACTAAACACAAAATCCATCTCAGAGCACAGGTGAAATGCTTTGACATATCCCACCGGGATGCCCGCCGTGTTAAACATCATTGCTATGTAGTTACGCACGCGGCCGCACATCTAAAGACGCAGCCCCCGCCTCCTTCACCTCCTCTAAAAAAACAGCTAGGGTTTCTGCCTCTCGCCGGCGCCGACTCAGGCCCGCCTCGTCTCCGGTGGTCCTAGGACCATGGAGGCGTGGTGGATCCTGCCAAGAGCCGGCGGGAGGACTTCATTTTTAGTCCTTCCTTTCAGTTTTATTAGGATTTGTGTTCTGCTCAGGAAGGCGAAACAACGGCGGCTCTCTGAAAATGGAATAAAGGTCTCTCCGCCTAGCCTCCGTTTTAGCGGTGCCTCTAGCATTGTTGACGGGCATGTGGAGATGTGTCTCCGGCGGTTTTATCTTTGGTGGATTTGCTCGGATATCGTTGGTGTTCTGCACGCTCGTGTGTCTTCGGATTGGATCCTTCCGATCTATGTTATTCTTATCCGCGGTGGTTGTTGTTCTGGTGCGCTAGCCCTATGGGGCCTTAGCACGACGAATTCCCGACTGTCTACTACAACAAGTTGTGCCTGACTCCGGCGATGGAGGGGCGATGACGGCGGCGCGCCTTTGGCACGCTTCAGTGCTTGTAGTCGCCGCTAGGCAGTCTACGGATCTGGTGTAATTTCTATTATTTCTCGTGTTCGTTGTACTGTCATGATTGAAAATAAATAGATCGGAAGATTTTTCGCAAAAAAAACATCATTGCTATGTGCGTGTATGTTTTTTGTTGTTGTTGAGGATTGGTATGTGCGGGTATGTGATAGGAGCCTTTTTTTTTAATGCAAGTCACTCACATACACTTATCCCTATGAACACATGCGTGCACACCCTACTCATATAAGTCCTTTTTTTTGTTGGGAATACTCTAGTTTCAATATCACATTTTTCATTGGTGGCCAAACAGGTCACAGTAATTAAAACTACAGTAACTAAAAAAACTGTGGTGTTATCAAAATACTTTGAAAATACTTTGCTATCAAACAGGGCCTTAGTCGTTGATCAGTTTAGGAGTATTTTCTTTTGCTCACTTTCTATACATAACTTTATTTGTATATATAGAGAAAATACCAAAGAATGATCGTTCTATCTGGTGGTGGTGTCAACCACAAAGGAAATAACATAACACATAGCAGGAAATGGCAAAAGTTAGAGTTACAATTAAGGAATGTTACATCCGGGGCGTTACATCTGGTGCGCTGGTCCTATGGGGCCTTAGCACGACGACTCCCCAACTATCTACTACAACAAGTTGTGCTTGACTCCGACGATGAAGGGGCGATGACGGTGGCGCGCCTTCGGCTTGCTTCAATGCTTGTAGTCGTCGTTTGACGGTCTACGGATCTAGTGTAAATTTTATTATTTCTGGTGTTCGTTGTACTATCATGATTGAAAATAAATAGATCAGAAGATTTTTTGCAAAAAAAAACATCATTGCTATCTGCGTGTAAGTTTTTTTTGGTTGAGGATTGATATGTGCGTGTACGTAATAGGAGCCTTTTTTTAAACGCAGTACAACCAAAGTCACTCACATACACTCATTCCTATAAATACACGCGTGTACACCCTACCCATATAAGCCTTTTTTTTGTTGGGAATACTCTAGTTTCAATACCACATTTTTCCATTGATGGCCAAACAGGTCACAGGAACTAAAACTACAATAACTAAAAAAAAGTGGTGTTATCAAAGTACTCTGAAAATACTTTGCTATCAAATAGGGCCTTAGTCGTTGATCAATTTAGGAGTATTTCCTTTTGCTCACTTTCTGTACATAACTTTATTTATATATGTAGAGAAAATACCAAAGAATGATCGTTCTATCTTCTACGGTCCTTGGGTAAAAATAATCAGTAGAGTAATATCGAACAGGTTTAACACATCGGGAATTTAGCAATGATTTCTGTGAACATTACTCAGAACAGATAAACCGAATAAACCACATGCATGCACCGATGCATCCACAAAGGAGAAATGGAACGTTCTTCCGCTACATTCTTTTGGCGATGATCCAACATCGAGCGATTCATCGACGCATACACCCGATGGATCGACCCATCTTAAAATTAGCTACCTGTATACCAATAAATCATGCATGACATCCATTAATAATACTGTATACCTTTATTAATCTCTAGCTCTTATCCTGCCTTGGAGGCTAGCGATGGCGAGAACACACAGTCCGTCTCATACAACACAGGAGTGTTAAAATCCCACGGTTCGTGAAACTTACTACCACACCAAGTACTACTACAACATGCCGTTGGAAACCATTCCATGCTCGCGGCATGTCTCGCTTTCTTGTCTTTGACTTCAATCAACATTTTTTCCTTACTCGTGAGGTCGATACTGAAGAAATCACCAGCCTGCTCCACAAGTAAAGCGTCTCTTTTCTCTGCAAAGAAGACAAGGTTTATTTTCTTGTTACCCAGATCTGCCAACTGAGAGTGTAGCCAGTCAGTCTCACAACCACGATCATGTTTACCAGCATCTTGCTGTTTTTGCTTTGTCCAAAGCTCTAGCATGCCATGTTCTCTTATGTTAACAAACGAGATACTTCCATCTTGGACAGTGCATAGTAATGGCGGTCGCGGCCATGGATCGCCATGGTGGAATTCGATTGGAATCTTGGTCAAAGAGGCATGTGTGGTGGCGCTGCTTACGCTGAGGATGTGGAAACTTGTCTTGTCTCCGTGCAACCAATGTGCGGTGCCGCCGCGGGTCACAACGCCAGCACGCGGGCCACGCCTAGTGAGACCTGAAGGTAGCCGACCACACATGGTGGGTGCGCTCCAAATACCCCTGTCGGAGGAGTACATGCATGTGTACACAAGTCCGTCCTCATCGACGTAAATCAGAAGAACTTGGAACGTAGAGTGGCGCCGGTCGTCCGAATTTGCATAGCCGTCGTCGCCATTGTCTGCGCTTGTGAGAAGCGCCCAGCCAACTGTATCTCTATCCAGGGACGTGGGGCTTGGGTCCAAGGGAGGCTCTGGGAGAAGATGCGTGTCCCGCCTCTCGATCAGCGGGCGGCACACTGCTAGACGGAGCTTCTTATGGCCAGGCAGCAAGGCGCGCACGACGAGGAAACCACGGCGCGACGCCAGTGGCCTCGCGAGGTTGAAGAGCCCATCGTCGTTGTGGACGAACGAGTTGAATGTGAGGTGCGCGCCGCCGGCCCCCAGGGTTTCCTCTTCAAGGGCTTCATCGATGTTCTGGGCTGTGATCTCTGGGAGAATATCCCTACGAGGACGGACGGGCGGCGCGCCGTCTCCGGCCAGAGGCCGACCTGCCGAAGAAAGGCCGGGTCCGTGATGAGGCCGAACCATCGCTTGCACGTCGCCGCGCACCGGAGAATGTCCTGGTAGCCCGGCAGGCGCGCGAAGACTTCCAGGAGGATGTCGTCGCCGATTTCGCCGCCGGCGTGGCGTACGCGTGCCCTGGCCATGCTGATCCGCTAGGTAGATCTGGATCTGCAGATCACGACATACACCCGACCGATCGGCCCATCCTACGTAGAATCGCGTGTGTGTCGTGGGCCGGCACGTACGGCTCGTCTACGCGTTGCAATCAAAGTCGGTACGTTATCGGTTCCATCTCGTGATTTTTCGTCAGACCCATGCTTGCCCTAAACTTTGGTGCATACCCTAATTTTTTGAAGTCAAACTTCTTAAACTTTGGTTAGACAAAATTATCAACATTTATCGTATCAATTCAATACCATTACATTCATCATGAAGTATACTTTCATATGATATATGCTTGGTATTATAAATGTTCATAATTTTCTACAAAAATTGATCAAAGTTTATGACTTCTGAAAAATATTACATGGACTGTAAATTTGCAATTAGGGGCTAATTTACTCTTTCCCTTCTCCCACGCCACCCTCGTCCCCCCGGCCCCCTGCACCGCGCCTGTCCTCCATCTCGTCCGCGAGGAGGCGCTGAACGAGGGAGGGCGTGGAGGTTGGCAGATGGCGGGGCGCAAGCGCCATCGCCCTAGGCGTCTTCCTGCCCCCCCCCCCACTCCCTTCCATGAACATTCGCTCAGATCTTCCACCTGACCTTGCTGGGCTCTGCTTCAACTGCCTCAGCGAGGAGCACGTCGCCGCCATGTGCACAAACGAGCGGGTGTGCCTCCGCTGCCGACGACCAGGGCACATCGCCCGGGAGTGCACCAACCCTCGCTCTCGCTCACCGTCGTCGGCCAATTTGCGGCCAATCAGTGAGCGGCTCGGCGCCCGTGTCGGGCCTTCATCGTCGCCACCGCCTCTGTGCTCGCCTCCTGAGCAGCGAGCCACGCCGGCGCATGCTCGCCTGGGACCTGCGGTCCTTGCGGCCGGCAGGGCTCCCTCAGAGCACGGCCGCCCGGTGGCTGGGGCTAGTGAGCAGCAGCGGCGTGGGGCGCCAACACATGCTCGCTTGGGCCCTGCAGTGGTCTCCACTGGCAGGGTGCCCTCGGAGCGTGAGCCGGACGCGGCGTCGGAGGTGGGTGAGACCAGCAGGAGGGCAAGGCCAGGCTCGCCATCTGCCAGGCTGAGTGTGGAGCGCTGCATCATCCCACGTTCACCGGAGGTGGTCGCTGCAGAGGATGCCCTGCGATGGAGTCTGGTTGCGTTCACCATGGCCGGTCGGCCAAGGACATCGTTGAGCGCGGTGACTGCTGCGGTGGAGGCTGCTGTCCCGGAGGCCGCAGATGCTTTCTCGGTTCATCGTTTCTGGCCTGCTGATTTCCTCCTAGTGTTTGCTTCAAGAGTGGCGCAAGACGCCGTGGACAACGTCGGCGAGGTGCAGGGGCGTGGCTTCTCCTTGAGGCTCTCACCTTGGAACAGACAGCTACAAGCCACTCGCCGGCCGTTTCACTACAGAATTCGCATCAACATGGAAGGTGTTCCCCCGCATGTGTGGAGTCGTTCGACAGCGCAGATCATCCTTGGCTCTTCGGCTTGGGTTGAGTGTCTGGGCACGCAGACGGCTAACCGGGCGGATTTGGGCAATTTCGAGACCTACGCGTGGACAGATGACCCCTCCCTGGTGCCCAAGGAGAAGCTCATCCTGGTCGAGGAGCCGGATGAGGCAATGGAGGTGGAGCTTGCGGACGGCCTGGTCTTGCCGGCGGACGCGTTAGTGCCACTGGAGAAGGCCATGCTGGAGTACAAGGTCATGGTACACTTGGTGCATACGAAGAATACTGTGCAAAGCTCAGGCCCATCCTCGGGCGATGAAGGTGACGATGATGATGACTTCGATCATCCCATGGCTGATCCTGACGGGGCAGGCGGAGCACGCCACACCAGGCGCCGTTTCTCGTACACGAGGGGAGTGCAGGACGGCGGCAACCGGCGACAAAGGCCGTTGGCAAGAAGGGGAGATGCGTCAGGGCACAGGAGGATTGCCGTCGACCTGCCCGTGTCGGTGACACCGTGGACGTTCCGGTGGTTGAGACGCTCACGACGAGGACAGCTGAGGAGACTGCAGTGCTCGCAGCTGCCGCCGGCGTGGAGGACAGCGGATCGTTCCCTGTCGCCGGCGTACGGGAGTGTGAACGGGCTGGTACGCGGATGGCGGCACCGGAACGTGTACAGCTCCAGGACGTGGCTGATGTGGAAAGGGCAGAGGCCCCGCTCATGGTGGCCCTGGATCACGTGTCGCCCCAGGGTGTGGCTGACATAGAAAGGACGGAGGGCCCGCTTCTGATCTCTAGCCCACCTTTGACCAGAGTGGATGGGGAGCCGCTTGCTGGGATGCTTCCAGAGGAGAGGAGCCCAACTGGCATACTCACGCCTATTTTTGCTACAGGCAGGGCCGGACCGACAAGGATAGAGACTGGTGATAGTTTTGTGGCAGGAGATAAGGACAAGGACGGAATCGATCAGGCAGCCACCGAAGCAAGGCTGCTACTCACGCCTGACCAATGCTCAAAAAGCAATCACCTACCGATGACACCGGATAGAGATGGGATGTTTCCAAATTCAAATCATACGAGGACTCCTCTCAATTCCCTCCATTGTGGGGATAGCAGCTGGTCCAAGCAGAACACAGCTAGCATGGCAGGCGGCAGGGGCAACGCGATGGACACTTTCCTGGTTTCTCTCTCGGGATCGGAATCCACAACCGATTAGGGATTGGAGACAAGGTCGATAGACTGCTCCATTGCTCAGCTACGGGCGTAGTACAGGAAGAGAATAACGCCAGTCCTCTCGCGACCCAGCGTGGTCAGAAACAAGCGGCGAAGGAGGACCCCACCCTCAACTGTTCGACGCAGCCTCAGGATCAATGGGCGCTTAACAAGTGGCGCCTCAATCAAGACGCAACAGCGCACTCTCATGATGCAGCTTGGCATTGCCCGGGAAGGCGAGATGATTGGCGACGAGGCCATGCAGGCCTACCTGCAACTGTTCTCAAGACCATTACAACAGTCACACATAGCTGCTATCGTGGGCCTATTTGTTTGGCAGGCGGACGTACTACCACTAGGAAGGGCGACGAAGGACGTAGTACTCTAGGGCTATAAGCTCGGGGTTGTACGCTGGTAGGCCTTTCATATGGCTGATCCAAGCAAGGTGATTGTGGTGTGGAATGTGCGCGGGGTGAACAACCCGGCAAAACGAAATGCAATAAATAACATAATTTCGAGCTCGGGCGCTGATACAAGCCAAGTTCTATAATGAAAAATTCCCACTAGTATATGAAAGTGACAAAACAAGAGACTCTTTATCATAAAGATCATGGTGCTACTTTGAAGCACAAGTGTGGAAAAAGGATAGTAGCATTTTCCCTTTTTTTATTTGGCCTCTCTTTTTTTGGCCTTTTTTTATTTGGCCTTTCTTTTTTTATTTGGGACAATGCTCTATTAATGATGATCATCACACTTCTATTTATTTACAACTCAATGATTACAACTCGATATTAGAACAAAATATGACTCTATATGAATGCCTCCGGCGGTGTACCGGGATATGCAATGAATCAAGAGTGACATGTATGAAAGAATTATGAACAGTGGCTTTGCCACAAATACAATGTCAACTACATGATTATGCAAAGCAATATGACAATGATGATGCGTGTCATAATAAACGAAACGGTGGAAAGTTGCATGGCAATATATCTCGGAATGGCTATGGAAATGCCATAATAGGTAGGTATGGTGGCTGTTTTGAGGAAGATATAAGGAGGTTTATGTGTGATAGAGCGTATCATATCACGGGGTTTGGATGCACCGGCGAAGTTTGCGCCAACTCTCAAGATGAGAAAGGGCAATGCACGGTACCGAAGAGGCTAGCAAGGATGGAAGGGTAAGAGTGCGTATAATCCATAGACTCAGCATTAGTCATAAATAACTCACATACAGGGCGGAGCCAGGATTTAGGCATAGGGGGGCCAAATGGCGACAAAGCCAGCAAATATTATGCCTCGCATACTGCCCAATAGTTTATACTCAAGTATCATTCGCATGAAACTTAGTTTGGACACATAAGTTTTCTTTTTGGTAGCTGGAGCGTGTGTAGTGGTAGTTAATATTGGTCAATAATTCCACATACGCGCCAAAAAGACGAAGTTGATAATCAAATTACTATAAAATACGACATGAAACGACATGCTAATAAACATCGTCATATGGAAATTTAAGATATACGAACAAAAATAATCATGTATTATCACATGGTTGGCTTTTAACTTGCATTTATATATGTTTGAATGAGAAATCATCACTGGTTGTATAGGAAATTTTATCGTTTAGTTAGCAAAAATTGATCAAGGTTGCTAGAATACATACCTAGAGAACCAAATCCGCTCCTCCTGATCCCCTTTGCCCCTTTGCTGCTAGGTCCAAGTAGATCGACTAGTCATCATTGGCGGGCATATGCCATAACCATAATTGTTTACGGATGCTCGACCAAGCTTTCAAACTATTGCGGGTGCCTCGGCTAGTTCGTTGGCCGTAGCATGAAGAATTGGTGGGTGATTTGACCCGCGTCGCCGTATGAATCACATCTTTAGATCAAAGACTAGAAGCAGGCTCTTTTACAAAAAAAGAAGAAGACCAGAAGCAGGCTGCGAAGGCATAGGACAGCAGGGCTCAGCCCTATATGCTCGCACACGCTAGTCACAGAGATTTGTTTTTTAGGCTAATCACAGAGATAATTCCCACCGCCAGGAGATTTAGCGGAGGCCCATGTTGCAATCCGTCTTGGCATGATAGAAAACAATTAATTTGTGGGCTTTGTACGTGGGCCATTTTTCTTTTCTTCCAGTATTCATGTAAGGATAGGGGGGGGGGGCGACAACGTTGTGCGTGCAAATCCTATCGCTAATTAACCGCTGATACGTGATGTTCGCTCGATCGTTGGGGGGGGGGGCTGGCCCCTGCTCGTCCCCCCTTGGCTCCGCCACTGCTCACATACTTATTGCAAAAATCTACAAGTCATCAAAAACCTCGGCACTACGCACATGCTCCTAGGGGGATAGATTAGTAGGAAAAGACCATCGCTCGTCCCCGACCGCCACTCATAAGGAAGACAATCAAATAACACCTCATGTTTCAAATTTGTTGCATAACGTTTACCATACGTGCATGCTACGGGACTTGCAAACTTTAACTCAAGCATTTCTCAATTTCACAACTACTCAACTAGCACGACTTTGATATTATTACCTCCATATCTCAAAACAATCATCAACTATCAAACTTCTCTTAGTATTCAACACACTCATAAGAGAATTTTATTATTCTTGAATACCTAGCATATTAGGATTTTAAGCAAATTACCATGCTATTTAAGACTCTCAAAATAATCTAAGTGAAGCATGAGAGTTCATCTATTTCTTTAAAATAAAACTACCACCATGCTCTAAAAGGTATAAGTGAAGCACTAAAGCAAATGACAAACTACTCCGAAAGATATAAGTGAAGATCAATGAATAGTTGAATAATTATGCAACTATGTGAAGACTCTCTAACATTTAATAATTTCAGATCTTGGTATTTTATTCAAACAGCAAGCAAAGCAAAACAAAAATGACATTCTAAGAATAGCAAACATCATGTGAAGAAGCAAAAACTTAGGATCAACCGAAACTAACCGATAATTGTTGAAGAAGAAATGTGGGATGCCAACCGGGGCATCCCAAGCTTAGATGCTTGAGACTTCTTGAAATATTATCTTGGAGTGCCTTGGGTATCCCCAAACTTGAGATTTGTGTCTCCTTAATTCCCCTCATATCAAGGTCTCCCTAAATCTCAAAAGCTTCATCCACACAAAACTCAACAAGGACTCGTGAGATAAGTTAGTATAAACCATTGCAAAAACCTTATCATACTCTACTGTAGAAAATCACTAAAATTATTATTCAACATTGCATACTAAATGCCTCTGCATATTTAATAGTCCTATCCTCAAATAGAATCATGAAAGAAGCAAACATATGCAAACAATGCAAACATAACAGCAATCTGCCTAAACAGGACAGTCTGTAAAGAATGCAGCAACATCCATACTTCCCTAGCTCCAAAAATTATGAAAGAAAATTCCCACTGTAGTAAATTTATCATAGATTAATATGCAAAAGGTTTCAACATTTTATTACATTCTGACTTTTATAGGGAATTATTGCAACAGCGGTAAACTTTCTGTTTTCAAACAGTAACATGTGGACTTCTAAAATAGGCATAGTAATGGCTATCAATGCCACTTTTATTGAAATAAAAAATGCAAAACATTGTTCTAAATAACAGCAAGAAAATCCTAACAAAATAAATTGAGGCTCCAAGCAAAACACATATCATGTGGTGAACAAAAATATAGCTCCAAGTAAAGTTACCGATGAATGAAGACGAAAGAGGGGATGCCTTCCGGGGCATCCCCAAGCTTAGGCTCTTGGCTATCCTTGAATATTACCTTGGGGTGCCTTGGGCATCCCCAATCTTAGGCTCTTTCCACTCCTTATTCCATAGTCCATCGAATCCTTACCCAAAACTTGAAAACTTCACAACACAAAACTTAACAGAAAACTCGTAAGCTCCGTTAGCGAAAGAAAACAAAACACCACTTCAAGGTACTGTAATGAACTAATTCTTTATTTATATTGGTGTTAAACCTACTGTATTCCAACTTCTCTATGGTTTATAAACTATTTTACTAGCCATAGATTCATCAAAATAAGCAAACAACACAATGAAAACAGAATCTGTCAAAAACAGAACAGTCTGTAGTAATCTGGATCAAACGTATACTTCTGGAACTCATAAAATTCTCAAATAAATTGCTAGACCTGAGGAATTTATCTATTAATCATCTTAAAAATAATTAACTAAATATCGCTCTCAAAATAGAAATGGCAGCAGTTCTTGTGAGCGCTAAAGTTTCTGTTTTTTACAGCATGATCATAAAGACTTCCCCAAGTCTTCCCAAAGGTTCTACTTGGCACAAACACTAATTAAACACATAAAACCACATCTAAACAGAGGCTAGATGAATTATTTATTACTAAACAGGAGCAAAAAGCAAGGAACAAAAATAAAATTGGGTTGCCTCCCAACAAGCGCTATCGTTTAACACCCCTAGCTAGGCATGATGATTTCAACGATGCTCACATAAAAGATAAGAATTGAAATATAAAGAGAGCATCATGAAGAATATGACTAGCACATTTAAGTCTAAAAAACTTCCTATGCATAGGGATTTTGTGAGCAAACAACTTATGAGAACAATAATCAACTAGCATAGAAGGGCAAAACAAGCATAACTTCAAAATTTTAAGCACATAGAGAGGAAACTTGATATTATTGCAATTCCTACAAGCATATGTTCCTCCCTCGTAATAATTTTCAGTAGCATCATGAATGAATTCAACAATATAACCAGCACCTAAAGCATTCTTTTCATGATCTACAAGCATAGAAATTTTACTACTCTCCACACAAACAAAATTCTTCTCATTCGGAATAGTGGGAGTATCATAAGAGACTTGAATACTATAAATTGTTTCCACATTAAAAGAGTTATGTTCAAAAGAGGGGTAACCATAATCATGACAAGTTTTATAAATATAATCACTACTTTTTATAGCATAAGTATCATCACAATAATTATCGTAGGTAGGAGGCATGCTATCATCATTATAAATTTGCATATCAAAACTTGGGAGATTAAAAATTATCATCTTCTTTAAACGTAGCATCCCCAAGCTTGGGACCAACATTAATTGCAGCAAATATATTCTCAAATATGTCATCCTCGTCAAACATAGCTTCCCCAAGCTTGGGCCTTTTCATATCATAAGCATAATCACTCTCATCATTAATAGTATGGATAGCATCAATAGTATAGCAATTATTATATCCTTCCAAGCAAGTGCCAAAATTTTTTTCAAGATCATAAGAAGTATCATTATCTTCCCAATCATAATCATCACAACAAGCAATAGGCATAACGAGATCATCATCAAGTGTATCATCTTCATTTTCGTGAGGCACAACAATAATAGGAGCAACTTTATTTGGGAGCGATACCTTTTTACCTCTTCCTTTTTATTTTCTTCTTCTTCACCTCATGTGTGGGTTCAATCCTCTTTTTGAAGCTCCTTATTAATGAGATTGGTTGAATAGAAGGCTCCTCCTCGTTACCTGATTCATCATAAGAAATAATATGAGGATATTGGGAAGTCTCTTCCCTTTCATTAGTATTCTCTTCATCTCCTATTTGTTTTCTTTTCTTTATGTAATTGGCAATATAAGGATTTTCAATGCAATTCACCGCACAATACATATAAATCTTCTCTAGATCAAAACCAAGAAGTTTATCGAGATTAAATTTTGGAATACCCTCAGTTATACGTTTCATTTCTTCATAACCCAAGAGCAAACTAAGTTCATTATGATGTGCAAGGGAAATCAAGTCATCACAATTTTTGGACACGATACGGTCATGAAACAATTTGCATTTGATATTTAAATGGCCATGTTCATTGCAAAGTTCGCAAGTATGGGTAAGATATCTTAAATTTTCAGCACATTCATCTAGCTCTTCTTGCAACAATTTGGTTTCTAAGTACTTATGCCCCTTGCAATATCTATCTTCCTTATTTGGTGTGTACTTGCAAACATGCACTCCATAAAAATTGACATGTCTATAGGAGGCATTTTCATCATAACTAGTGCAATCATCATTAGCATCATGGGTATTCAAAGAATTCATACTAACACCATTGCAATCATGCTCATCATTCAAAGATTTAGTGCCAAACATTTTATAGATTTCTTCTTCTGGTACTTGAGCACAATTTTCCTTTCCATCATACTCACGAAAGATATTAAAAAGGTGAAGCATAGGAGTTTCACTCAATTCCATTATTTTTTGTAGTTTTCTTCTATAAACTAAACTAGTGCTAAAACAAGAAACTAAAAGACTCGATTGCAAGATCTAAAGATATACCTTCAAGCGCTATCCTCCTCGGCAATGGCGCCAGAAAAGAGCTTGATGTCTACTACACAACCTTCTTCTTGTAGACGTTGTTGGGCCTCCAAGTGCAGAGGTTTGTAGGACAGTAGCAAATTTCTCCCAAGTGGATGACCTAAGGTTTATCAATCCGTAGGAGGCATAGGATGAAGATGGTCTCTCTCAAGCAACCCTGCAACCAAATAACAAAGAGTCTCTTGTTTCCCCAACACACCCAATACAATGGTAAATTGTATAGGTGCACTAGTTCGGCGAAGAGATGGTGAAACAAGTGGTATATGGATGGTAGATAAAGGTATTTGTAATCTGAAATTATAAAAACAGCAAGGTAGCAAGTGATAAAAGTGAGCGTAAACGGTATTGCAATGATAGGAAATAAGGCCTAGGGTTCATACTTTCGCTAGTGTAAGTTCCCTCAACAATACTAACATAATTGGATCACATAACTATCCCTCAACATGCAACAAAGAGTCACTCCAAAGTCACTAATAGCGGAGAACGAACGAAGAGATTATGGTAGGGTACGAAATCACCTCAAAGTTATTCTTTCCAATCAATCCGTTGGGCTATTCCTATAGGTGTCACAAATAGCCCTAGAGTTCGTACTAGAATAACACCTTAAGACACAAATCAACCAAAACCCTAATGTCACCTAGATACTCCAATGTCACCTCAAGTATCCGTGGGTATGATTATACGATATGCGTCACACAATCTCAGATTTATCTATTCAACCAACACAAAGGACCTCAAAGAGTGCCCCAAAGTTTCTACCGAAGAATCACGACGAAAAGGTGTGCCAACCCCTATGCATAGGTTCATGGGCGGAACCCGCAAGTTGATCACCAAAACATACATCAAGTGAATCACGTGGCATCCCATTGTCACCACAGATACGCACGGCAAGAGATACATCAAGTGTTCTCAAATCTTTAAAGACTCAATGTGATAAGATAACTCCAAAGGGGAAACTCAATTCATTAGAAGAGAGAAGAGGGGGAGGAGAAACATATGATCCAACTATAATAGCAAAGCTCGCGATACATCAAGATTGTATCATCTCAAGAACACGAGAGAGAGAGAGATCAAACACATAGCTACTGGTACATACCCTCAGCCCCGAGGGAGAACTACTCCCTCCTCGTCATGGAGAGCACAGGGATGATGAAGATGGCCACCGGAGAAGGATTGCCCCTTCCGGCAGGGTGCCAGAACGGGTCTAGATTGGTTTTCGGTGGCTACGGAGGCTTCTGGCGGCGGAACTCCCGATCTAATCTCCGTTCTAGAAGTTAGGTTACGTAGGTATATATGTGTGCAAGAGGTACGTCGGTGGACCGAAGGGGGGGCCATGAGGCAGAGGGGCACGCCCCAGGGGGGTGGGCGCGCCCCCTACCCTCGTGAGCTCCTCCTTCATCTTCTGACGTAGGGTCCAAGTCTACCGGTAGGTTTCCTTCCAAAAATAACTTCTCCAGTTGATTTCGTTCCATTTCGACTCCGTTTGATATTCCTTTTCTTCGAAACACTCAAATAGGCATAAAACAGCAAATCTGGGCTGGGCCTCCGGTTAATAGGTTAGTCCCAAAAATAATATAAAAGTGGATAATAAAGCCCAATATTGCCCAAAACAGTAGATAATATAGCATGGAGCAATCAAAAATTATAGATACGTTGGAGACGTATCAGGTGCATGTGTGGTGTGTTTACATGAGACTAAGGTTCAGGACATGAACCCGACGGTGGTGCGGCAATGCCTCGGACCAGCTTTCGATGTGTTTTTCCGTGTTCCGGCGATAGGTACACATGGGGGTGTTTTATTGGCGGCCAAGTCTGCATGCGTGCAGCTCACAAACCCTCACACACGGCGAACACGGTCACGGCCTGGGTTCAGTTCCAGGACGCAACTGGATGGTGGATAACGGGGGTCTACAGACCCCAGGAGGACAACGAAAAGGTGGCTTTCATCCATGAGCTCAAAGATGTTAGAGATTTACATGCAGGCCCCTGGATGATCGCTGTAGATTTCAATTTAATTGCCGATCCTTTCGACAAAAGTAACGATAGAATCAACTGACGAATGATGGGCAGATTCAGGAGATGCATCAATGACTTGGACATGTCTGAACTATACCTAAATGGCTGTAGATACACATGGTCAAACGAGCATATGGAGGCAACGCTTGAGAAGTTGGATAGAGTTTTGGTCTCAGTGGAGTGGGAGGAGCTGCATCCATCGGCATTCCTTTCGGCGCTCAGCACAAATGTTTCAGATCATTGCCCACTCCACTTGGTCCTAGAGGCAAACTTAACGCGAGGAAGACAGTTTCATTTTGAGTCATTCTGGACAAAGATTGATGGTTTCCAGGATGTGGTCAAACAAGCATGGGATAGCCAACCATATATCCAAAACCCCTACAGGAGGTTGGCAGCAAAGTTGAAGTCAACAGCTAAACGACTAGCCAGCTGGAGTAACAAATACGTGGGGAGTGTCAAACAATAAATCCGCATTGCGAACGAGGTCATTCTGCGACTGGATGTCGCCATGGAGAGTCGAACATTAACGCAAGCTGAGATTAGTTTGCGGAGGTTACTCAAGCACAAGCTGCTGGGTCTAGCATCGCTGGAGCGGACGATCGCTAGACAAAGGTCTTGGATACTCCACCTAAAAGAAGGTGATGCATGCACGCAATTCTTCCACGCGCATGCAAGTCACAGGAGACGGAAAAACTTCATCACAAAGCTCAAAGTGGATGGCGTAATCACTACAACTCATGAGACCATGGCAGAAGCGGTGGATGCTTTCTTCTCCAACTTGCTTGGGGACTCATATGACCGAGAATTCACGCTCAATCTTGAAGAGCTGGGGCTACCTAGTAAGGATATGTCTCATCTTGACATCACATTCACTGATGAGGAGGTGTGGGCTGCTGTGCGGGCACAAGAGCTTGACAAGGCGCCGGGACCCGATGGCTTTCCGGTGCGTTTCTATCTGGCCTGTTGGCCGATCATAAAGGAAGACGTCATGGCAGCATTTCACTCGTTTGGAAGAATGGATTTCCGTGGTCTCACTTCCATAAACCAGGCATTCATAACGCTGTTGCCCAAGACACCTGCTGCACTGGAAATACGTGAGTTTAGGCCAATCAGTTTGATACATAGCTTCCCAAAGCTAGTCGCCAAGGTGTTGACCACAAGGGTGGTTGCTGACATGCTGGATCTGGTCGGAGCTCACCAAGGCGCATTCATAAAAGGGAGATAGCTGCATGACAACTACATGATGGTGCAAGGTCTGGCTAGGAAGCTGCATGCAACAAAGAAAGAGGCGGTAATGCTCAAGCTCGACATTACAAAGGCATTTGACACGGTGCACTGGGCCTTTCTATTGGAAGTTCACCAGCACATGGGGTTCGGTACCAAGTGGACGACATGGATCTCTGGGCTACTTGCATCATCCTCCACAAGAGTTCTTCACTAGTGCAGAACCGGGCAATAGCACCGGTTCGTAAGGCCCTTTAGTGCCGGTTTAGGAACCGGCACTAAAGTTTCGGCACTAAAGCCCCCCCCCCTTTAGTACCGGTTCAGCACGAACCGGTGCTAAAGGGAAACCACGTGGCCCGAGCCAGCTCCGGGGGCCGGTAGCCCTTTAGTACCGGTTGGTAACACCAACCGGTACTAAATGGTTGTGGGTTTTTGTTTTATTTTGTATTTTTCAATTAAATTTGTGTTATCAATTTAATTTAGGATTGTTTTACGTTATAATGAGTTGTAGTCGTCGTCATCATCATCATCATCGCATATTAATAAATAAATAAACTCTAGCTAGCTAAAAATCATCATAGTCGTCTAATTACCACTATTTAATCATCATAGTCATTATCGCTAGCTATCTAATCATCATCAACGCTGACTAGCTTAAAGAGGAAACATTCACTTTGTAACAGAAGCAAAGATATCATCAAGTTCAACATAATCATCACCAACATCGAAGTTCAGGACACGGACATGAGACAAGTACTAATTAAGAGCATGAACTAGTAGCTACTGATCCTGCTGCTCCCTCTCAGGTAGAATAGCATAGAACATGTATAGCTCTCCTGATTCATCATACTGGAGCATGCAGATAAATCTGTCTCCTAATCTTGG
Source organism: Triticum urartu (assembly GCF_003073215.2). Taxonomy (NCBI): domain Eukaryota; kingdom Viridiplantae; phylum Streptophyta; class Magnoliopsida; order Poales; family Poaceae; genus Triticum; species Triticum urartu. The sequence continues at coordinate 656,383,112 of NC_053023.1, read as the reverse complement.
GTTGCGCTTCTCCTTGCTGCCCCCTAGTACTTCTCTGCGATCCTTAACAATTTTGCTCCAATCTTTCACTATTAAGCATTCTTCGCTTTCAGAAATCCTGAATGCACTCATGTGCAATGTAGGAAATCTTGGTCGTAAGCTAACCATTGACATGCGACCTTTTGTCTCGATCCACTGAGGCACAACTGTCATCGGAAGTCCCTATTGAAGAACATCATATAGTAATTAATATACTAAGCAATGAAAGTTTAGCTTCAAAAATATTGTATGCAAAAGATGCACTAATTAAGGACAAATATTTAAAATCTTACCATCTTTCGATTATAGATGTGACCGTAGTTCAATACGATCACCATTGGTCGCACGTTTTGAGTACTAACATTTCTAAGTTTAGGAAAAAATTTGTCTTGACAGTATTAAGATCCTCAAGCCATGAAATATAATGACTTATCTCCTCGCAGTTTAGTTGAGCCCCGGGGCAGTAGTAGGTCCTGTCTACCAAGCGCTGGACATGTTTGCTTGAACCGAAATAAGCTGACAATACAAATTAGTTGTCAACTATTTTTGAATAAACTGTATCAAAGACATAAACATATGCATGCATGGTTGAGAAAAACTCACCAAATGGTAGAACTGGAGGCGTTTGCACATCGACCCAGATGTCTATATTATCTTCAATATCATCTTCCGGACGAATATCAAAGGTGATAACCATATCAGGCTCAAATGCATAAGCCTTGCATAGTGCATGCCAAGTTTTGCATTCAAAATGGGTGTATGTGTCTCCATTATATAATTTGACGTTGAAAGTATACCCATGCTCCGTCTTTAAGTAAACTCTCTTTACCTCCATATCATCTATAGCACTAAAACCTATCTTATCCAAGACAAAAATTCTTGCATGGCAGGGGATGCGCTAGTAGAATAGTGAAAATTTAAAATTATAAGTTGAAGCAAATGAAGCATAAGTTTTGCACTCAAATAATAATTGACAAAGTGACTTACTGTATCAATTTCGAATGTCTCATCCAGCTTGATGCTGAAGCGCCTACCATCAACAAGGAAATTTTGGTCGCACAGGCCGCGCTGGTCTTCACAGTGTTCACACATAATGAAATCTTTTTCGTTGTCAGATGATATTTCCTATGTTCATATAGGTGAAACATTAAACACCTATATCTAGCCAAATATATATTCATCTAACATTTGACATTAATATATCTAACTATATATTCAATTGACATTACTATATATTTAACTTTTCTATCTAATTCATCTAACATTCGACATTAATCTAACATTTATATAAACTCAAAATATATAAAAAATTAAATAAACAGAAAAACTCATTAACAAATAATATTTTAATTAGATCATCAAATCTCATATACCTAAATTTTCTTACTAAAAATAAACTAGTTATATTAATTATTGAACTAGTTCAAATCTCATATACCTAAATTTTCTTACAAAAAATAAACTAGTTATATTAATTATTGAACTAGTTCAAATCTCATATACCTAAATTTTCTTACTAAAAATAAACTAGTTATATTAATTATTGAACTAGTACAAATCTCATATACCTAAATTTTCTTACTAAAAATAAACTAGTTATATTAATTATTGAACTAGTACAAATCTCATATACCAAAATTTTCTTACTAAAAATAAAATAGTTATATTAATTATTCAACTAGTTGTAATCTCTAGTTCGACAATTTTTCTATCTAGCTAGCTAATTCATCTAACATTCGACATTAATCTAACATTCGATCATCTAATTAACTTTTCTAAAAAACAGAAAATAAGTAAAAAAAATGTGTGTGTGTGTATGTGTGTGTGTATGTGTGTGTATACGTATATGTGTGTACGTATGTGTGTATGTGTGTGTATGCGTGTGTGGTATATGTGTGTGTGTGCGGCCCCGTACGCCGCCGCCCCGTACGTACGAGCGGGGGCGGCAGCGTACGGGGCGGGGGCGCCGGCGTTCGGGGCGGCAGCGGGGACGGACGGCGGCGCGCGGCATTCGGGGCGGACGGCGCGCGGCGTGGCGGCCGGGTACGCACGAGGAGAGAGCGAGATACGTACGGACGGCGGCGCGGGACGACGACGGGACCGCGACGCGGGACGACGACGGGACCGCGGCGCAGGACGACGACGGACGGCGGCGCGCGGCGTTCGGGGCGGCGGCGGGGACGACGACGACGGCGACGGGCGACGGGCGGCGACGACGGGAGCGGCGCGCGAGAGGTGGGGAGATGTAACTGAAATTTCGTAAGTGCTGTATATATAGGGTGAGCCTTTAGTACTGGTTGGAGCCACCAACCGGTACTAAAGGCCTACTTTGGCCAGGCAAAGAGGCGGGAAGAGCAGGCCTTTAGTACCGGTTGGTGGTTCCAACCGGTACTAAAGGGTGGTCTTTAGTACCGGTTGGAGCCACCAACCGGTACTAAAGGCCTTGCGCTGCCACCCCAAAGTTTAGTCCCACCTCGCCCGGCGAAGGGTAGCCGCACTGGTTTATAAACCCAGCCGCGGCTACCTCTTCGAACTCCTCTATATAGCAGGCTTCTGGGCCTAATTAATTAAGGCGCGCTGCCCTGTGAGTCTGCTGGCCCTTCTGGGCCTAATTTATATAGTTTTTTCTTTTTTGCATTACTTATTTTCTTCTACTTATTTTTGAGTAGTTTTTTATATAGTTTTTTCTTTTCTGCATTATTTATTTTCTTCTATTTATTTTTGAGTAATTTTTTTGTATAGTTTTTTTATTTTCTACATTATTTATTTTCTTCTATTTATTTTCTTCTGAAAATTGAATGTTGCATACCATGCCAAGTTTCAACATTTTTAGGACAAAAAGACATTTTCAGGACATCCAAGACAAAAGAAGTCCGGAGTTTAAATAAGTTATTAAAAATAAAAAACAGGTGCAATATTGGTTAATTTGCTTCAAGCCATTCGGAATAGTGTAGACTGCACTGCACATAGCTCAGTGCAATCTATGCTATTCCGCAAGGCTTGAAGCTAATCAACATGTAGGTGAGCATTGCAACTCTTCGTCATTGTCTATGCACTCACGGCTTATAAACCGCCCATACTGCCTCTCTCTTGGCGAAGATCACAAGATAGTTTGGTTAAATTGCATTACTTGTAAGTCCAGTTAACATGGATGCTTATGATGCAAGAGCAACAGCAAAAGTGAAAATTTGGCACAAATAGGTAGTTGTGTAACTAAAATAGGTAGGAGAAGAGATAGCTCTTATGTCACAAAAAAGAAGTTGTATCAAACCTTTTATGTCGGATCTAGAACAAACCAATCGGTATCGCCATCATACAACCCAACCGTGGCTCGTGATGCACATATATATATATGCATATCAAATGCAGGGTTGGACGTATGATGGCGAATCTGAATGATTTATATTCAGTCGATGAACTGGTAGATGTATGCAGTCGATGAACTGGTAGATGTATGTAGTCGATGAACTGAAAGACTTGTGCAGGAAAGGCGAGAGGTGGGCTATATATAGGGTCGTCTGGCTCACAAAGTGATTGTGGTAGTTTTGATCCAACGACTCACATGAGCTAGGAAGAAACACACTCTTGCTCCAACGACTCGCAAGAGCTAGAAAGAAACACACGATCCGTGTGATTCTTCCTGATTGGTGGGATGCACATTAGTACCCACTCTGGGCTTCGGTGAAAGTTGTAGAGGGGCTAGGGTTTCGCCATAGAGGGGCTCCGGAGCATCGGGATGGCACGAAAAGCTAGGAGTTGGCATACCATGTGTTTAAAAGTGCTCTTAGGGTGGTACATGCCAAATATTCACTCACTCCTTGTGTAGGGTCTTCACCGGCATCGATTCCTCACTCCGAGTCTAAGTACTTATAGGCTGAAAGTACCATAACCGACGAACATGAGGGAATCTTGTGTAGAGGTGGTTCATGCCATTGTTTTGGGACTTCCTAGGGACCACCCTAACAAAACCAAGCAAAGAGTTGCACATTAGTACCCACTCCGGACTCCGAAACCATGATACTCGGAAAGAGTTTGTCCAGTTTGTACACGAAGTGCGTCCAGTTTTTGCCGTGACCCTCTCTACTCTTTCGCGCATGCTATGCGGGTGATATGATGATACCATGCCAAGTTTCAACATTTTCAGGATTCATTTTGTAGTGATTTTCAATTTCATGGTCATTTAGCTCTCTAAACAATTAGGTAAATGACTGAAAAACAACAAATGATGTCAGAACATGTTGGAAATTGATGACGTCGCTTTAAATGCTGCATACTGAACACAAAAAAGTCCGGAGTTTAAACAAGTTATTAAAAATAAAAAAGAGGTGCAATGTTGGTTAATTTGCTTCAAGCCATTCGGAATAGTGTAGACTACACTGCACATAGCTCAGTGCAATCTATGCTATTCCGCAAGGCTTGAAGCTAATCAACATGTAGGTGAGCACTGCAACTCTTCGTCATTGTCTGTGCACTCACAGCTTATAAACCGCTCATACTGCCTCTCTCTTGGCGAGGTGGGACTAAAAACAGCTTGCCATAACCTCATTAGTACCGGCTCGTGGTACGAACCGGCACTAAATGGTGATGGTGGGGCCATAGCCTGACCGCAGGCTGACACAGCCTCTTTAGTACCGGTTCGTGGCATGAACCGGTACTAAAGGTTCGTCACGAACCGGTACTATTGATCGCCGCCACGAACCGACACTAATGTACACATTAGTGCCGGCTCTAATTCAAACCGGCACTAATGTGCTTCACGTTTGACCCTTTTTCTACTTGTGCTTCTCAATGGCATTCCGGGTGAGATCATTTATAATCGGCAAGGGCTGCGGCAAGGGGATCCGGTCTCCCCCCTATTGTTCGTCCTAGTTATGGAGAGCCTACAACACCTCATACACCGAGCTTCAGAGACCGGTCTTCTAACACCTCTTGCACCCACCGGCTACCAGCAGCGCACCTCCATCTACGCTGACGATGTGATCACGTTCATCAAGCCGGACTTGCAAAGTCATAGGGCGTGTGCAGCGCTGCTGTCTGATTTTAGTGTCGCAACGGGCCTGCGTACCAATCTGTCCAAATGCTTCGCCCACCCAATAAGGTGTTCTGAGGAACAGTGCCAGCTAATTGCAAATGAAATGGAGTGCCAGGTTTTGGACTGGCCCTGCCGGTACCTCAGGCTTCCGCTTGCATTGCGGAAAGTTTCAGTAGCCCAATTGCAGTACATGATTGACAAGCTGGTGGACCGGCTTCCTGCCTGGCAAGCGAGGCTGATTTATCGAGCCGGACGATTAGAGCTGCTGCGAACTACTCTTTCATCCATACTAATGCATGCGATGATGGCGCTCGACTTACCTATCAAAACCATCGCAGCCGCTAATAAAATCTGTCGGGGATTCTTGTGGAAGGGCAGGCGTGATGTTCATGGCGGGCATTGCATCGTCGCTTGGGACCAAGTTTGTGAGCCAAAAGAGTTCGGTGGATTGGGCGTGCCAAACTTGCGTCTGCTAAACACATCGCTTAGAGCCAGGTGGCCGTGGTTGCAAAGGACAGAGCCAAACCGGCCATGGGGTGCTCTTAACTTGCAAGTACCCGAGGAATCTATGAGCATCTACAAAGCAGCCACAAGATGCACGCTTGGGGACGGGAACACGGCGCGGTTCTGGACGTACTGGTGGCTCCGGGACGGTCGCATTGAGGATACCATGCCACACCTATATTCCATGGTCAAGAAGCTGGGACGGAAAAAGATGGTCAGTCAAACGATCACGGACGGATGGTGGCAAGATGTCTCACCGGATATGAGCACGCATGCACTACTTGAGTTCATCACTTTGGTAGACATGACTCAGAACATCGAGCTGGTGCAAGGTGTGGAAGACACAATCACATGGACATGGGAGAGCACGGGCAGTTTCTCTGTACAGTCGGCATACCGCGCACACTTTGCGGGAAGAATAGAGAAGGCCGGAGCTGTCCAAGTCTGGAAATCGCGGGCATCGCCAGCGTGCAAGTTCTTCACGTAGCTGGCAACGCGGAATTGGTGCTGGACCGCGGATCGGTTGCAGCGCCGACAGATGCCACACCCATCGGCATGCCCTTTTTGTGATCAAGCTCCGGAGACTTTAGATCACCTGTTGCTTAGTTGTGTCTTCGCCAGGCAAGTGTGGACCAAGATCACAAGCACATGGGGAAGACCGGACTGGACGCCAACATTGGATGCAAGCCTCGTGAAGTGATGGACAGATTTACGCCCGCAAAACCACATGAGGAAGGAGACGTGGACTGTTATTACTCTCGTGTTATGGCAGTTGTGGAAACACCAAAATGACATAGTGTTTAATGGAGCCCTGCCATCGGTTGAGGAAGTGCTTGTGAAGATCGAGCTGGAGGCACAAGATTGGAGAGCGACCGGACTTCTTCGAGAACGGGGTTCCGTCATTTGTATGGTAGATAGGGAGGACATGAATGAGTAATCTGCATGTGGATTTAAGGCTTTTTATAGCCGTGGAGGGGGTTGTAAAAGGGTTTGTAAAACGGTTGGTCTTTCTTGGCCTCTTCTATCTTTCTTCTTGATGCGTCAATCTTGACGCATCCCTTGAAAAAGATTTGTTATATAGGCACCACCAGATACATCATACATGTACTACGAAATCATTAGACAGCCCTGAATTAATCTCCTGTTATCTTAATTACCTCCCGGATGACATTTGAGAAACATACAACAGCTAATTAAATACAAAATTCATCTCGTAGAGCACCGGTGGATTATGTTCACATGCCTTCCCCGCGGGTCCGCCCCAAGCGCAACTACTACTAGTACAATATCCTAATTTAAACACCCTTGCGCTCCTGACATGCTCTATTTCCTCTTCGTTGAGGTTAATCAATGACTTTTTCTTACTCTTGAGGTCGATTGTGAAGAAGGCACTGCCTTGCTTGATGAGCAAAGCACCCTTGCTCTCTGCAAAGAAAACAAGATCTATCCTTTCGCTCCCAAGGTCCATGAGCTGAGAGTGTAGCCATTCGTCGTCGGACTCATGGTTGAGATCACCGCAATCTTGTTGTTTCTTGGTCCAAAGCTCTAGCACGCCATGATGTTGGATATTAACAAACGAAAGCTTTCCTTCTCCGTCAATGCATGGGATTGGTGGTCGTGGCCAAGACCACGGCAAGATATTGTTAACTTTGATCAAAATCCTAGTAAATAACTCATGTGAAAGAAGGAACCTGGAAGCCTTGCAACACTTGATGGGGGCACTCCAACTGTTTGTGGCAGAGAAATACGTGCACACATGCACGAATCTGTCATCACCCCTGTAAGTCAAGATCACTTGAAACGTTGGCCTCTGCTGGTCCATGTTACCTCCAACGTCATGATCAGCATCGGTGAGAATTGCGTAGCCAGTTATATTGCGCACACGGCTCATCAGTTCAATCATGTTGAAGGGGGGTGGTGGAAGAAGACGTGTGTCCCGTCTATCAATCATAGGGCGACATACGGCGAGATGAAGCTCACGGTAGTCACCGACGGGTTGAGGCAGGAAGACTTCGAGGAGGAGTTGGCCGCGGCGTGACGCCATCGGTCTTGCGTGGTTGAAAAGCCCATTGTCATTTGCAACAACGGAGTCGAAGACGAAATGCACGGTGCCAGTCTCGAGGCCCGAGAACTGCGGAGGGCGATGTGGTTCCCTGTTCAAAGGCTTGAGGTCCTTGGGGATGTCGTGGAACGGCGGGGCGTTGGAGGAGAAGATTCCAACTAGGATAGACGGATGGTTGGCGTTCTCCGGCCAGAGGCCTATACGCTGGAGGAAGGCCCGGTCGGTGACGAGGCGGCGCCACTGTTTGCACGTCGCGGCGCAGCGGATGATGTCACGGAAACCACGCACGCGCTGGAAGATGTCGAGGAGGACGTCGTCCTGGAGCTCTCCACTGTCGTCTTCGCGTGCAACCTTGGCCATCTCGACCGGCGCCCTTGTGGGTTTGGCAAACCGTAAAAGCTGCCCTGATACGTTTCAGACTCCACACGCCCTAGGTAGTACTTCAGCCGTGCAGTCCTGGTCGGTCTTCACCCAGGGCCGGGCTCATAGTGGTGCCAAATGTGCGGCCCGCACAGGGCCCATAATTTTGAGGGGCCCCAAATTATTTATATAGGCCTAGTATTAAAAAAACTAAGCGCTAGGGCACTGGGCCGCTGCGTGCGATGAGGCCATCGAGCGCTGAAACGGGATCGTCTCCTCGTCCTAAACTGCTCGAGCGACGTTGTACGTACTAGATGGAAACAGAATCGTTGCCTCGAGCCCTCGTCGGTCTAAAAAAAACAGGATCGTAGCCTACAATAGTCGATCGGGATCGGGGAACCGGGATCATCTCGACTCTCGAACTCTCGATTGGGGAACGGGAAACTGCAGTCGCGTCGGCCGGACGGCATCGCTACAGGAAAGATCTCGTCGCCTTAGATCGATCGGACATGCCTGCGATCGGATTCAGGCCGCCGCCGCCGCCGTTGCCTTGCTTGCCTCCCCTCTTAAATTTCAGACTCGTTGTCTCATCAAATTGATCGGTGACTGACTGCAGCCTTCAGGTGCTTAACGACTAGCGAGTCCTTTTCCATTAACTTTGATTCCTACTTCTAATTCCTAATTTTCAACTATTGACAGGAATTTTTACTTCGTTAGAGACCAGTTCTCACCAACAAGAAGACTCAATGATTTAGCCACAATACCACTTGAGAGTGAAGTGTTGAAGAAGATTGATTACAAGGATATCATTAAAGATTTCATTTTAAAGAATACTAAAAGAATGAGGATGTTCAAATAACTAGCAAACATGAGTTAGATAGGTATGACTTTTTTTTATGTCAGCTGTTATGTAAGAATTTATATTATATACATTACATTTTTCTATAAGATATATATGTGTTATAATTATTTGTTAGTTTATTCTTTTATAAGATCGGGCCCCATTTTTTAGATTCGCACGGGGCCCGGATTTTGCCACGACCCTGTCTTCACCAATCACCACAATCAACTCGGACATGGATCGTCAGAACCAGCTACGTTCCATGCCCTGATATTGCAGAGATGCTACACTTCCGCAATTTTTCACTGATTAAAGCTTACGGACTGTGATGGCATAATTAGATTGGGGAGAGCAAGGGCCCACCCCTGAAATTCAGGGGGGAGAAGTGAATTAGATGAGGCCACGACTGCCCGTAGGACTGGTTCCGTAACTGTTGTCCGTTAGCTCTATGTGAAATTCAAAATAAATAAATCAATCAAAATTAGCTCTACGTGTTCGCTCGGCCTCAAGCGTGGTTTTGTTTGGTCATAGGAGCTAGCTGGGGAGCTCTTTCGCTTGAGTTTCCAAAGCTCAGAAGCAACATAAGTCTGGGCCAACTTGATGAAGAAGGGTGCAAGTGAGCAAGTCAGTGCTACACCGTGGGTTCCTGAGCGTGTTTGATAGCTCTGGGGAGCTAGCTGTTACTAAGAGCAGTGAGAGCCAGGAACCGGCTCTACCCTCTGGACCTGAATAAATCTATGAGCCAGCTGCTGAGCATGGAGAAGCTGCATGAGGGAGCTCGCATGGTGGCAGAAGAAACAAAGACCTGCCGCGGAGGCTATGAATGTCAGTGAGTAAGAAAGTAACCGAGCCATGAAGATCAGCGAGTAAGAAAGTAAGTTAAGCAACAAGATTAGGGATGTTAGTTATAATATATCTTCTTGCAGATTTAGTCCATGGGTTGGGTTAGTCGTGTTATGAACATGGTTTTGTGTTTAGCACCGAAGTTAAGTTAGGAAAAAGTACTAGTGGGCTAGCTGCGCATGGAGATGGACGTGTGCATGTTGGACCATAGTGCTCCAGTAGAGTCATGCATGCATGTTTATCTTCGACGTCTGTTTGCATGTAGCCTGACTAACTGAGACGTCCGAAGTTCACGCTGAGTCATCTTTTTGTTTCTCGTTGATTTGGTCACCCGCCAGACTCGGATCGTGGGATGGATGGCACGATCAGATCGAGCTCGCGCTACGTGAGTTAGTTATGCATGTAACGGTGAGAAAAAGAAAAACTGAAAGCAGTTAGGCAGCACAAAAATCTCATGTGTTAGTTTCCGAATGCTGTTCCAGGTGCTCGTCTTTGTGAGAGGGAGAGAGAGATCCGGCCGGCGATCCAACAACCGGCCCTCACGGATCAGGACTCAAAGCATTGATCATCGAGCAATGGCACAAAAAAGACAACGAAATTGTACGAGCTGGAAGAACTTGTTATCTCAAACAAGAAAGAAATCCACCCGTACGTGTGCATGCCTCAGTAGAGGTGTAGAGATTCTAGTTTTTATGCATGTTGCGGCGGAGAGAAGATGATGATGCGGCACATGCATCCAACTAAATCCAAACGAAAAATCAGAACGAAATGTGTCTAGCTAGCGCCTCAGATGAAGAAATTAATGAATTGCTATCACTTGTGCGCAGCACATCTGCAAATACATGCGTCGTCATCGGCGTATGTATGTATGGTCGCAAGAAACACACCGATGGAGACCATTCCGAACCAAAAGAGAAACGTAGCAGAAGAGCCTCGGGTACGGAAAACCCCCAAGAGCAAGACTGACTAAACGGTTGAACGTACACAGATCTGGAACGTGACTACGTGAGCCGCGCGGACGGATCTCCACGCCCGCCGTCTTGCTAGCTATCACTTGATCCGAAAGAAAGGAACGAACAGGTTGATAAACGACGGCGCCTCAGATTGTGAAATGTTTATTGCTGTCACTTGTGCGTAGCACATCTGCAAAAAAAATGCATCCTCATCGGCGGACGGTCGCGAGAACAGGCTACATCAGTGAAAGCATTGCCGCGGATGAGCGCAGCATTCCGGAAGGAAAAACTCAGAAAAATACAGCGCAAACGATAGAGTGTACAGTCGTACAGATCTGGCACATGAGCCGCACGGAAGCGTTAGACTTGGACCTCATCTCCACGCCCGTACGTACGTCGTCTTGCCGGTAAAAAGAAAGTTGAAATCGCAAGAGAAGAAGGATAGGGGTGACTCTCGAACCAGCAGATCTTGCACCAAGTGCTCATCGATCAGCCACACAAGGCCCCTGATCTGATCTGATCTGATCTGAAGAGAGGTTTCAAGAAAACAAAACGTTGTCCAAGAGCAAAGAAAACCTGCCTCGATCGGCACTCGAGATCCGGCACGCACGCATGCAACGCTCCTATCGCCTTCACACCGGCTAAAGGAGAAGATTCAGTTCAAGAAAAACAAACCATCGATCGCAAGAGAAGCATCAAAACAGCAGAACCAAAGAATCAAAACGAAACGAAATAGCAGATGGAGGAAATTTGCTGCTACTCGCTCGTGTCGCGTCTACCAAAAGCAAAAGAAATGTGGGAGAAGCCGGTTCGTTTGGGGTGGGAACAAGGAAGCTGCTTGTGATGGTGTTCATGAGCGATGGGGTCGGGGTGTATAAATAGCGTAGCGGCCACGGAGCGGACGGCGCCGATCAATCCAGTACCGCTGCTTTTTCTCTTTGCTTTGAACGAAACGGTTTTGATCGCCCCCGGAGCTGCGGGTCTATGGTCTTCTTTTTCTTTGCGGATGCGGAGGAAGTGCTATGAGTTTGGTTTTTGTCAGAAAACTGCCGAGTTTGTCAATTAAATTTGTCATAAAAAATCGATTTGCTGTGCCGAAAATCCCGAACGTTTGAGATTTATCATTTCCATAAACTTATCTTAACAGAAAACTAACCAAAATGGGTTTTCCTAATAATCCTCTCAAGACTGTTTTTCTAAAATCTCATGCCTAATTCTCTGTATCCAAACAACCAGGCAACTTCACAACGCGGATCACTAGATGGACAACACCAAATATCAGCGCACCGTTAGTGCGTGTCCACGGACGGTAGGTGGGGTGCCAGCCATCCAAACCTAAGCATCAGATGTTCGAACCATTTGAAACGGATCAAACACAAACATGGACGAAATTAATGTTAAATGGACAATCTCTATTATTAAAGAAGGATCTGCAGCCGTCGTGATGGTTCGACCTTTTGTCTCCAACCACCTCGACAGTACGCTAAAAAAAATCTCTCGATTCTGCACGCACGAGAAACCCGAGAAACCAGCCCACGCTCCCACCATCGTCGTCGCTCAAGAAAAAAAGAGAGACCTCCCCAACCCAATCGCGTTGCGCCTGAAAAATCGGACCTCCTCCACCCCCTTCCCGTTCCCGCACAAAAGAAAAAAATGAAAGGAAAATAAAACAACCCACGTAGGCACGTCCCATGTCCCACTCCCCTTCCCCAAATCCCTCTCTCTCGATCCCTTGTCTCTTCCATGAATCACCGCCGCCGACCTCCTCACACCCACGAGCGGCAACAAACTGCAATCATCCTAGAATGTTGTGGTGGATCTGCTGGTTGGCATCTCATCTCTTCTTCGTCGAGTTCAGGGAGGAGCTCCACGCGGGGAGGGAGACGAACAGGAGTGGCGCGGTCGACTGTAGGGGCGAATGACGCCACACCGGAGCCCTCTTCATCCGCGCCTCCGGCATCCTGCCTCCATGACTCCGTCAGGCGCAGTACTGTCTCCACCGCGGCAGTCCGCCTTCCGCCCGCTCCTCCAGTTCATTCGGCTCGCCCCTCACGGCCTCGCCGGAAGCCGGCTAGGCGCTAGAAGCCATCCATCCATCCAGGCATCTACAAGAGTCAGGAGACCAAGCTACCTGCCACCAAGGTAATTTCCCTTTCTGATATCTGAATCCTGTTCACATCATATAGTCATATGATAGTTAGTACTGATGTTTTTTTTAGAAAAATAACAGTATTGGTTTTCACTAACTGAAGAATCCTATTCCAAGGAATATGCATCTATTGGAAGAAAATAATGGTGTTTATGCCAACGGGTATGAGCCTACATGAAACTGAGGGATATTTTTGTATGTGTTCATTTCTGTGTGTGTGTGTGTGTGTGTGTGTGTACACGCAGGTTGCACAGAGGAGTACATGGCTTTCTTCATTGGGCCAGTCCACGTGCTCCGGAGCAAGATTCAGTCCTATGGAGCACATTATCAGGGACGCGGTGGAGAGCATCTGGAGCAGAGGATGCATGGCCTGATGCTTGGACTATTAGGTGTATTCCTTCCCTTTCATTGAGCAGATGATTACCCTTGCTCAGGGATGTGTTGTTCCCAGTAGTTGCATGTCATGTTAGTCTATATATAAAATACTTGTCAAAATTCATGATCTATAGTCTGCTTAACTCATGTTCAGATCGGCACGAGAAATAGATCTACAACTTGCTCAAGCTATGTTGAAATTTGCGGCAGAAGTAACAATTCATTTTTGTTTTGCATGTACCTGTTTATGAAATCAGCCTGGTAAGTAGGTTTACAGTTAGCAATCAATCCAGTGTGTAGTGTCATTGTTTGCTTCAATTGTTAGAGTTGTGTCGAATATTGTGTACAAGGTAGGTTACAGTTGGACTAGGAGTTGTATTGTGTTTACATAGGATGTGGAGTCGTGTTCTAATAGGACACTTGTATCCTAGGCCTCTCATATATAGCGGGGGTAGACACACGATGTAACCACTAGTAGAAAACATGTCTTTGGTCCAGGCCGGGTCAGCCCATTAGTCCCGATTCAGTCCAGAACCGGGACCAATGGGGGCATTGGTCCCGGTTCGTGAGCCCAGGGGCCCGGCCGGGCCACGTGGGCATTGGTCCCGGTTCATCTGGACCTTTTGGTCCCGGTTGGTGGGACGAACTGGGACCAATGGGCCTCACTCCTGGCCCACCACCATTGGTCCCGGTTGGTGGCGATCCGTCACACCCCGTCCCCATCTTCACCGCCGTCGATCACCCGCGCCGAGCTCATCGCCGGCACCACCGTGGTGAGCCTCTTGTTCTTATCTTCTTTCTGAAAGGAAAAATATTCTTACTTGTATGTTTACATAGATACTTGTATTATTTTCTTACTTTTATTATTGCATCTTATATAGTGCGATGGTTTTGGTATCCGCCCCCGTCGGCCCTCGTCCTGTCTATGATTCGGATGTGGTATATATATTATCTTTATAACTATTGGTTCATTTATTGTTTATGAAAATTATGCCGACCAACGTGACATAGATTTTATTTATGTAGGATGTATGTGAATCGGAAATGCCAACCGACCCTATTGTCGAGAGGTTAAATTTAGTTGAAGAAGAAAACAATTTGTTGAGGAAAAAATAAAAAAAATTGAGGAGGAGAAGATGATATTGGAGTTGCATGTTGCGGATGTCGTTGATGATCACAAGATCAAGATGGATGCAATGCGCTTGAATATTAGAAAGATTAGAAAATATGCCATTCATACCGAGGCTTGGTATCATTATGCCGTTGGATCAATTGTTACCTTGGTTGCGATTATGATCGCATTTGTTTTCGCATTGAAATGTTTTACATAGTTTCAATGTATGGTTTAATTAATTAGATGCTGTGGAGAGCTATATGTTGTTAGATGAGAATTATGTATGCACTTTGGTTTTAATGTGAGGATGAACTTCTATTAATTTGGACACTTAATTATATATAATGCACGCAGATGAACCGGCAATGGATGTACGGTGCCAGACACACCTGCGAGCACATTAAGGGCGTGCATGAGTTTCTCGATGCGGCTGAGGCAAACAAGCAGAATGGTTTTATGTGTTGTCCATGCACTAAATGTGGGAATACGAGGTCTTACTCTAACCGGAAAATCCTTCACTCCCACCTGCTTTACAAGTGTTTCATGCCACACTATAATGTTTGGACGAGGCACGGAGAAATAGGGGTTATGATGGAAGACGGCGAAGAACAAGAGTACGATGACAACTATGTGCCCCCTGAATACGGTGTAACACCCCGGATGTAATTTACCTAATATGTACTCCAACTCTTGTCGTTTCCGGTGCTAAGTTATTTTATTTCCTCGGGTTCGGGTTTTTGTCTCCGTGTGTTGTTGTTGTTGTCATGCATCTCATATCATGTCATCATGTGCATTGCATTTGCATATGTGTTCGTCTCATGCATCCGAGCATTTTCCCCGTTGTCCGTTTTGCACTCCGGCGCTCCGTTCTTCTCCGGTGGTCATTTCTACCTTCTTTTCATGTGTGGGGATTAAACATTTCCGGATTGGACCGAGACTTGTCAAGCGGCCTTGGTTTACTACCGGTAGGCCGCCTGTCAAGTTTCGTATAATTTGGACTTCGTTTGATGCTCCAACGGTTAACCAAGGGACCGAGAAGGCCTCGTGTGTGTTGCAGCCCAACACCCCTCCAATTTGGCCCAAAATCCACCAAAACCCTCTCCATCATCTAGAGCGTTCGATCACGACCGCGTGGCCAAAAACCACACCTCATTTGGACTCTCCTAACTCCTCCTATGCCTATAAATAGCCCACCTCCGAAATTCACGTCTCCTTCTTCCCCGAAACCCTAGATCCACTCCATCCGCCGCCGTCGGACAAAATTCCGTAGGCCGGACGTGTCCGGTTCCACCCCGCCGCCACGTGTTGTGCCCCCATTCGCCGCGCCGCCGCCCCACTTCGTCACCGCCGCCGGCCCGGGAGGCCCGGATCGGGCCCCCAAGGCCCACATCGCCACCCGCCGCCGCCCGGTGCCTCTTCCTCCCGAGGCGCGCCGCCCTCTCCGCCGCGCAGCCGCGCGCAGTCGCCAGTCGCCATCGCCGGTGAGCTTCAACACTGCACCGGCCCCGCCCGCTCCGGCCGTCGTCAGCCGCCGGCACCCCGCGCCGTGGACGCCACCGCCGCCACCGTCCTCGCCCGGGGCCGGCGAGCCCTTTCCCCTCCTCCGGCGAGCTCCGGCAGCCGCCTCCCCGACGAACTCCGGCGAGGTCCCCCGGCGAACCTCGATCCGCACGCCGGATCCAGATCTGAAAACCTAGGGTTGACTCCATTTTTTTCCCAAGCTGCAGATTATATTGCCATGTTCATCGTGCCGTAACATTGCATTCGTAGATCCATTTTGGGCGTATAGCATATCAAAATGTTCATCTCAGAGAGCACATCATTTCATCTCATTGCATCATTTTCATTGGAGTTCATCTTAGTGCCCGAAATGCTGTTGGAAGAGAGCTATTTGAGTTAATTGTCAGATCTGCTGCACCAAATAGTTTTTTGTCATTTTTGCCATGATTAATGTGTGCATGATATGCCCCTGGGCTCTACATGTGTTTTGTTATATGCTTTGCCATCTTTCCAGAGGTGCCATCCATGTATTTTTGTGATATGTGTGGTGACTAGCACAAGCTTGCAAAGTGGTGCATTCGTTAATGCTGATTTCGGGGACTTAGCAATTCCACTAAGTCCTTGATCTGTTTTTATCAATATGCCATATGTTCATGTTGTTTCCTAGTGATCCGTGCCTCTTTTGAGGATGATCAGTAAGGATGATTTGTTAATCTTGTAGTTCTCTACCGATCCATGTCTTTGTTTGCAATTATGGAGCACCCTAGCTTGAGTCAATCGAGCTCTACTTTTGCTATTTCGTGAATCTGGGCAGATTGTCTACTTGTTAGGGATTTTGCCGAGGTTGTTGTAGTTGATCCGTGCATGCTATGTTGTTGTTCTTGCCATGTCTAGCTTGTATAATGTGTATTCTTGATGGGTGTATGCTTAGTTTGTCATGCCTTGCTCTGTAGTGAGTGCATCGAGCTCGTAAACATGCCTACTTGATATCTGATTTGCATGTTCCAGTTTTTCACTAAGTCTGTGATCTGATTATATTTTTGCCATGTTCACATGCTTGCAATTGTATTTTCTGATCCCTTTTGGCTCAAGGTCACTAAGGAACTTTTGTTAAGATCTTTGGGTAGCTCCATTCCATGCCTTGATTTGCCATGTTAAGTTCCTGTAGCATATAGTTTTCATACTCCAAAGTGTGCTATCTGATCTGAAATTCCAGGCTTGTGTTAATTTCACTAAGTCTGAAACCTGTTTACCAATTGCACTTTTGCCATGCTTGTTTGAACCTGTTAATGGATGAATTGGCCGTAGCTTAGTGTTCATCTTTTGTCAAGCATTATGATTGGATCCCTGCCATGTATTTTGTTGCCATGTTTGAGTGCTGTAGCATGTTTAACTTGTTGCATTTAGATGGCTACTTGCTGTTTATCGCAAACCGGTGCCATATTTGAATTGCTTGCCATTTCCAAACCGTGCATCCGATTCCGGCGATCTTTATATCGATTTCAACCGAAATCACCTCACCTTTCCAGTGACACACTTGGATTTACAAGTTGAGGCCAGGTTCTTTCATCCCTTGTAAAATCTTGCATATGCATCACATACCGCATCCCGCATAGCATACCATGTTTGCATCATGTTGTTTGAGTTTTGCACGTGGTTGATTGTGTCCTTTTGCTTGTTTGTCTTGTTTGGGTAGAGCCGGGAGACGAGTTTGCTAACGAGTTTGCTAACGAGGAGCCCGTTGAGTTTGCTTTCGAGGATCCAGTCAACTCTGACAACTTTGCAGGCAAGATGATCATACCCTCGAAATCACTTCTATCTTTGCTTTGCTAGATGCTCGCTCTTTTGCTATGCCTATGCTACGATGCTTACCACTTGCTTATCATGCCTCCCAAATTTCCATGTCAAACCTCTAACCCACCATGTCCTAGCAAACCATTGATTGGCTATGTTACCGCTTTGCTCAGCCCCTCTTATAACGTTGCTAGTTGCAGGTGAAGATTGGAGATCGTTCCTTGTTGGAACATTATTTTCTTGTTGGGATATCACTATATTATTTTGTTATCTTAATGCACCTATATACTTGGTAAAGGGTGGAAAGCTCGGCCTTTTGCCTAGTGTTTTGTTCCACTCTTGCCGCCCTAGTTTCCGTCATATCGGTGTTATGTTCCCGGATTTTGCGTTCCTTACGCGGTTGGGTAATAATGGAAACCCCTTGACAAATCGCCTTGAATAAAACTCTTCCAGCAATGCCCAACCTTGGTTTTACCATTTGCCACCTAGCCTCTTTTTCCCTTGGGTTTCCGGAGCCCGAGGGTCATCTTATTTAAACCCCCCTGGGCCAGTGCTCCTCTGAGTGTTGGTCTGAACCGGGCAGCCTGCGGGGCCACCTCGGGGAAACTCTGAAGGAAATATGCCCTAGAGGCAATAATAAAGTTATTATTTATTTCCTTATTTCATGATAAATGTTTATTATTCATGCTAGAATTGTATTAACCGGAAACATAATACTTGTGTGAATACATAGACAAACTAAACGTCACTAGTATGCCTCTACTTGACTAGCTCGTTAATCGAAGATGGTTATTTTTCCTAACCATAGACATGTGTTGTCATTTGATTAACGGGATCACATCATTAGGAGAACGATGTGATTGACATGACCCATTCCATTAGCTTAGCACCCGATTGTTTAGTATGTTGCTATTGCTTTCTTCATGACTTATACATGTTCCTATGACTATGAGATTATGCAACTCCCGTTTGCCGGAGGAACACTTTGTGTGCTACCAAACGTCACAATGTAACTGGGTGATTATAAAGGAGCTCTATAGGTGTCTCCAAAGGTACATGTTGGGTTGGCGTATTTCGAGATTAGGATTTGTCACTCCGATTGTCGGAGAGGTATCTCTAGGCCCTCTCGGTAATGCACATCACATAAGCCTTGCAAGCATTACAACTAATGAGTTAGTTGTGAGATGATGTATTACGGAACGAGTAAAGAGACATGCCAGTAACGAGATTGAACTAGGTATTAAGATACCGACGATCGAATCTCGGGCAAGTAACATACCGATGACAAAGGGAACAACGTATGTTGTTATTCGGTCTGACCGATAAAGATCTTCGTAGAATATGTGGGAGCCAATATGAGCATCCAGGTTCCGCTATTGGTTATTGACCGGAGACGTGTCTCGGTCATGTCTACATTGTTCTCGAACCCGTAGGGTCCGCACGCTTAAGGTTTCGATGACAGTTATATTATGAGTTTATGAGTTTCGATGTACCGAAGGAGTTCGGAGTCCCGGATGAGATCGGGGACATGACGGGGAGTCTCGAAATGGTCGAGACGTAAAGATCGATATATTGGACGACTATATTCGGACATCGGAAAGGTTTCGAGTGATTCGGGTATTTTTTGGAGTACCGGGGAGTTACAGGAATACGGGGAAAGAAGTATATGGGTCTTATTGGGCTTTAGGGGAGAGGGAGAGGCAGGCCGCACGCCCCCCAAGGCCTAGTCCGAATTGAACTAGGGGAAGGGGCTGCGCCCCCGCCTTCCTTCTCTTCCCTCTTCCCCTTCCTTGTCTCCTACTCCTACTACATGGAAGGACTCCTAGTTGGACTAGGAAAAGGGAGAATCCTACTCCCGGTGGGAGTAGGACTCCCCTAGGGCGCGCCATAGAGAGGGCCGGCCCTCCCCTCCTCCACTCGTTTATATACGGGGGCAGGGGGCACCCCATACACACACAAGTTGATCTTCGTGATCATTCTCTTAAGCCGTGTGTGCGGTGCCCCCTTCCACCATATCCTCGATAATATTGTAGCGGTGCTTAGGCGAAGCCCTGCGACGGTAGAACATCAAGATCGTCACCACGCCGTCGTGCTGACGGAACTCTTCCCCGACACTTTGCTGGATCGGAGTCCGGGGATCGTCATCGAGCTGAACGTGTGCTAGAACTCGGAGGTGCCGTAGTTTCGGTGCTTGATCGGTCGGGCCGTGAAGACGTATGACTACATCAACCGCGTTGTTATAACGCTTCCGCTTCCGGTCTACGAGGGTACGTAGACAACACTCTCCCCTCTTGTTGCTATGCATCACCATGATCTTGCGTGTGCGTAGAATTTTTTGAAATTACTACGTTCCCCAACAGTGGCATCGAGCCTAGGTTTTATGTGTTGATGTTATATGCACGAGTAGAACACAAGTGAGTTGTGGGCGCGATATAAGTCATACTGCTTACCAGCATGTCATACTTTGGTTCGGCGGTATTGTTGGATGAAGCGGCCCGGACTGACATTACGCGTACGCTTACGCGAGACTGGTTCTACCGACGTGCTTTGCACACAGGTGGCTGACGGGTGTCAGTTTCTCCAACTTTAGTTGAACCGAGTGTGGCTACGACTGGTCCTTGCGAAGGTTAAAACAGCACCAACTTGACAAACTATCGTTGTGGTTTTGATGCGTAGGTAAGGTTGGTTCTTGCTTAAGCCCGTAGCAGCCACGTAAAACTTGCAACAACAAAGTAGAGGACGTCTAACTTGTTTTTGCAGGGCATGCTGTGATGTGATATGGTCAAGACGTGATGAGATATAAGTTGTTGTATGAGATGATCATGTTTTCTTGACGTTATCGGCAACTGGCAAAATCCTTATGGTTGTCTCTCTATTGCATAAGATGCAAGCACCCAATAATTGATTTACTTTATCGCTATGCGATAGCAATAGTTGCAAGAGCAATTGTTGGTGAGACGACCACGTGACGACACATTGATATAGATCAAGATGATGGAGATCATGGTGTCATGCCGGTGACGATAGAGATCATGACAGTACTTTGGAGATGGAAATCAAAGGCGCAAGATGATGATGGCCATATCATGTCACATATTTTGATTGCATATAATGTTTATCTTTTATACATCTTATTTTGCTTAGTTTGACGGTAGCATTTTAAGACGATCTCTCACTAATTATCAAGAAGTGTTCTCCCTGAGTATGCAGCGTTGCGAAAGTTCTTCGTGCTGAGACACCACGTGATGATCGGGTGTGATAGGCTCTACGTTCAAATACAATGGGTGCAAAACAGTTGCACACACGGAATACTCAGGTTAAACTTGACGAGCCTAGCATATGCAGATATGGCCTCGGAACACTGAGACCGAAAGGTCGAGCGTGAATCATATAGTAGATATGATCAACATAGCGATGTTCACCATTGAAAACTACTCCATTTCACGTGATGATCGGTTATGGTTTAGTTGATTTGGATCACGTGATCACTTAGAGGATTAGAGGGATGTCTATCTAAGTGGGAGTTCTTAAGTAATATGATTAATTAAACTTTAATTTATTGTGAACTTAGTCCTGGTAGTATTAGCATATCTATGTTGTAGATCAATAGCTCGCGTTGTTGCTTTCATATGTTTATTTTGATATGTTCCTAGAGAAAATTGTGTTGAAAGATGTTAGTAGCAATGATGCGGATTGGATCCGTGATCTGAGGCTTATCCTCATTGCTGCACAGAAGAATTATGTCCTTGATGCACCGCTAGGTGACAGACCTATTGCAGGAGCAGATGCAGACGTTATGAACGTTTGGCTAGCTCAGTATGATGACTACTTGATAGTTTAGTGTACCATGATTAACGGCTTAGAATCGGGACTTCAAAGACGTTTTGAACGTCATGGACCATATGAGATGTTCCAGGAGTTGAAGTTAATATTTCAAGCAAATACCCGAGTTGAGAGATATGAAGTTTCCAACAAGTTCTATAGCGAAAAGATGGAGGAGAATCGCTCAACTAGTGAGCATGTGCTCAGATTGTCTGGATACTACAATCGCTTGAATCAAGTGGGAGTTAATCTTCCAGATAAGATAGTGATTGACAGAATTCTCTAGTCACCATCACCAAGTTAGTAGAACTACGTGATGAATTATAGTATGCAAGGGATGACGAAAACGACTCCCGAGCTTTTCATGATGATGAAATCGATGAAGGTAGAAATCAAGAAAGAGCATCAAGTGTTGATGGTTGACAAGACCACTAGTTTAAAGAAAAGGGCAAAGGGAAAAATGGGAACTTCAAGAAAAACAGCAAGCAAGTTGCTGCTCAAGTGAAGAAGTCGAAGTCTGGTCCTAAGCCTCAGACTAAGTGCTTCTACTGCAAAGGGACTGGTCACTGGAAGCGGAACTACCCCAAGTGATTGGCGGATAAGAAGGATGGCAAAGTGAACATAAGTATATTTGATATACATGTTATTGATGTGTACTTTACTAGTGTTTATAGCAACCCCTCAGTATTTGATACTAGTTCAGTTGCTAAGATTAGTAACTCGAAACAGGAGTTGCAGAATAAACAGAGACTAGTTAAGGGTGAAGTGACGATGTGTGTTGGAAGTGGTTCCAAGATTGATATGATCATCATCGCACACTCCCTATACTTTCGGGATTAGTGTTGAACCTAATAAGTGTTATTTGGTGTTTGCGTTGAGCATGAATATGATTTGATCATGTTTATTGTAATACGGTTATTCATTTAAGTAAGAGAATAAATTGTTGTTCTGTTTACATGAATAAAACCTTATATGGTTACACACCCAATGAAAATGGTTCATTGGATCTCGATCGTAGTGATACACATATTCATAATATTGAAACCAAAAAATGCAAAGTTAATAATGATAGTGCAACTTATTTGTGGCACTGCCGTTTAGGTCATATTGGTGTAAAGCGCATGAAGAAACTCCATGTTGATGGGATTTTGGAATCACTTGATTATGAATCACTTGGTGCTTGCGAACCATGTCTTATGGGCAAGATGACTGAAGACTCCGTTCTCCGGAACAATGGAGCGAGCAACTGACTTATTGGAAATAATACATACTGATGTATGCGATCCAATGAGTGTTGAAGCTCGTGGCGGGTATCGTTATTTTCTGACCTTCACAGATGATTTAAGTAGATATGGGTATATCTACTTGATGAAACATAAGTCTGAAACATTTGAACAGTTCAAAGAATTTCAGAGTGAAGTGGAAAATCATCGCGACAAGAAGATAAGGTTTCCACGATCTGATCGCGGAGACGAATATTTGAGTTACGAGTTTGGTCTTCAATTAAAACAATGTGGAATAGTTTCACAAACTCATGCCACCTGGAACACCACAGCATAATGGTGTGTCCGAACGTCATAACCGTACTTTATTGGATATAGTGCAATCTATGATGTTTCTTACCGATTTACCACTATTGTTTTGGGGTTATGCATTAGAGACAGCTACATTCACGTTAAAAAGGGCACCATCTAAATTCGCTGAGACGACACCGTATGAACTATGGTTTGGCGAGAAACCTAAGCTGTCGTTTCTTAAAGTTTGGGACTGCGATGCTTATGTGAAAAGGTTTCAACTTGATAAGCTCGAACCCAAATCGGAGAAGTAAATCTTCATAGGATACCCAAAAGAAAATGTTGGGTACACCTTCTATCACAGATCTGAAGGCAAGTTATTCATTGCTGAGAATGGATCCTTTCTAGAGAAGGAGTTTCTCTTGAAAGAAGTGAGTGGGAGGAAAGTAGAACTTGATAAGGTAATTGTACCTTCTCCCTTATTGGAAAGTAGTTCATCACATAAATCTGTTCCTGTGACTACTACACCGATTAGTGAGGAAGCTAATGATGATGATCATGCAACTTCAGATCAAGTTACTACCGAACCTCGTAGGTAAACCAGAGTGAGATCCGCACCAGAGTGGTACGGTAATCCTGTTCTGGAGGTCATGTTACTTGACCATGATGAGCCTACGAACTGTGAGGAAGCGATGATGAGCCCAGATTCCGCAAAATGGCTTGAAGCCATGAATTCTGAGATGGGATCCATGTATGAAAAACAAAGTATGGACTTTGGTTGACTTGCCCGTTGATCGGCAAGCAATTGAAAATAAATGGATCTTCAAGAGGAAGACGGACGCTGATAGTAGTGTTACTATCTACAAAGCTAGTATTGTCGCAAAAAGGTTTTTGACAAGTTCAAGATGTTGACAACGATGAGAGTTTCTCACTCGTATCCATGCTTAAGTTTGTCCGAATCATGTTAGCAATTGCCGCATTTTATGAAATCTGGCAAATGGATAAACAAAACTACATTCCTTAATAGAATTTATTAGAGAAAAGTTGTATATGATGCAACCAGAAGGTTTTGTCGATCCTAAAGGTACTAACAAAATATGCAAGCTCCAGCGATCCATCTATGGACTGGTGCAAGCATCTCGGAGTTGGAATATACGCTTTGATATGTTGATCAAAGCATATAGTTTTATACAGACTTGTGGTGAAGCTTGTATTTACAAGAAAGTGAGTGGGAGCACTACAACATTTCTGATAAGTATATGTGAATGACATATTGTTGATCGGAAATAATGTAGAATTATTCTGCAAAGCATAAAGGAGTGTTTTGAAATAAGTTTTTTCAAAGAAAGACCTCGGTGAAGCTGCTTACATATTAAGCATCAGGATCTATAGAGATAGATCAAGACGCTTGATAATTTTTTTCAATAAGTACATACCTTGACAATATTTTGAAGTAGTTCAAAAATGGAACAGTCAAAGAAAGAGTTCTTGGCTGTGTTACAAGGTGTGAAATTGAGTAAAGACTCAAAGCCCGACCACGGCAGAAGATAGAAAGAGAGTGAAAGTCATTCCCTATGCCTCAATCATAGGTTCTATAAAGTATGCCATGCTGTGTACCTATTGTATACCCTACACTGATTTTGGCAAGGGAGTACAATAGTGATCTAGGAGTAGATCACTGGACAGCGGTCAAAATTATCCTTGGTTGAATAAGGATATGTTTCTCGATTATGGTGGTGACAAAAGGTTCATCGTAAAGAATTACGTCGATGCAAGCTTTGACACAGATCTGGATGACTCTAAGTCTCGATCTAGATACATATTGAAAGTGGGAGCAATTAGCTAGAGTAGCTCCGTGCAAAGCATTGTTGACATAGATATTTGCAAAATACTTACGGATCTGAATATGACAGACCCGTTGACTAAAATTATCTCACAAGCAAAACATGATCACACCTTAGTACTCTTTGGATGTTAATCACATAGCCATGTGAACTAGATTACTGACTCTAGTAAACCCTTTGGGTGTTGGTCACATATCGATGTGAACTATGGGTGTTAACCACATAAAGATGTGAACTATTGATGTTAGATCACATGGCGATGTGAACTAGATTATTGACTCAAGTGCAAGTGGGAGACTGAAGGAAATATGCCCTAGAGGCAATAATAAAGTTATTATTTATTTCCTTATTTCATGATAAATGTTTATTATTCATGCTAGAATTGTATTAACCGGAAACATAATACTTGTGTGAATACATAGACAAACTAAACGTCACTAGTATGCCTCTACTTGACTAGCTCGTTAATCGAAGATGGTTATGTTTCCTAACCATAGACATGTGTTGTCATTTGATTAACGAGATCACATCATTAGGAGAATAATGTGATTGACATGACCCATTCCATTAGCTTAGCACCCGATCGTTTAGTATGTTGCTATTGCTTTCTTCATGACTTATACATGTTCCTATGACTATGAGATTATGCAACTCCCGTTTGCCAGAGGAACACTTTGTGTGCTACCAAACGTCACAACGTAACTGGGTGATTATAAAAGAGCTCTACAGGTGTCTCCAAAGGTACATGTTGGGTTGGCGTATTTCGAGATTAGGATTTGTCACTCCGATTGTCGGAGAGGTATCTCTGGGCCCTCTCGGTAATGCACATCACATAAGCCTTGCAAGCATTACAACTAATGAGTTAGTTGTGAGATGATGTATTACGGAACGAGTAAAGAGACTTGCCAGTAACGAGATTGAACTAGGTATTAAGATACCGACGATCGAATCTCGAGCAAGTAACATACCGATGACAAAGGGAACAACGTATGTTGTTATGCGGTCTAACCGATAAAGATCTTCGTAGAATATGTGGGAGCCAATATGAGCATCCAGGTTCCGCTATTGGTTATTGACCGGAGACGTGTCTCGGTCATGTCTACATTGTTGTCGAACCCGTAGGGTCCGCACGCTTAAGGTTTCGATGACAGTTATATTATGAGTTTATAAGTTTTGATGTACCGAAGGAGTTCGGAGTCCCGGATGAGATCGGGGACATGACGAGGAGTCTCGAAATGGTCGAGACGTAAAGATCGATATATTGGATGACTATATTCGGACATCGGAAAGGTTCCGAGTGATTCGGGTATTTTTCGGAGTACCGGGGAGTTACGGGAATACGGGGAAAGAAGTATATGGGCCTTATTGGGCTTTAGGGGAGAGGGAAAGGCAGGACGCGTGCCCTCCCAAGGCCTAGTCCGAATTGGACTAGGGGAAGGGGCTGCGCCCCCTCCTTCCTTCTCTTCCCTCTTCCCCTTCCTTGTCTCCTACTCCTACTACATGGAAGGACTCCTAGTTGGACTAGGAAAAGGGGGAATCCTACTCCCGGTGGGAGGAGGACTCCCCTAGGGCACGCCATAGAGAGGGCCGGCCCTCCCCTCCTCCACTCCTTTATATACGGGGGCAGGGGGCACCCCATACACACACAAGTTGATCTTCGTGATCGTTCTCTTAGCCGTGTGCGGTGCCCCCCTCCACCATAATCCTCGATAATATTGTAGCGGTGCTTAGGCGAAGCCCTGCGACGGTAGAACATCAAGATCGTCACCACGCTGTCGTGCTGAAGGAACTCTTCCCCGACACTTTGCTGGATCGGAGTCCGGGGATCGTCATCGAGCTGAACGTGTGCTAGAACTCGGAGGTGCCGTAGTTTCGGTGCTTGATTGGTCGGGCCGTGAAGATGTACGACTACATCAACCGCGTTGTCATAACGCTTCCGCTGTCGGTCTATGAGGGTACGTAGACAACACTCTCCCCTCTTGTTGCTATGCATCACCATGATCTTGCGTGTGCGTAGGAAATTTTTTGAAATTACTACGTTCCCCAACAAACTCGAGGTTTGGTTTTACTCGTAGCTTAACCTATCTGAGTGTGCCCTGAGAACAAGATATGTGCAGCTCCTATCAGGATTTGTCGGCACATTCGGGCGGTGTTTCTGGATTTGTTTTAACTTGTCGAAGTGTCTTGTAGAACCGGGATACCGAGTCTGATCGAAATGTCTCGGGAGAAGGTTTATCCTTCGTTGACCGTGAGAGCTTGTCATGGGCTAAGTTGGGACACCCCTGCAGGGATTTGAACTTTCGAAAGTCGTGCCCGCGGTTATGGGAAGATGGGAATTTGTTAACGTCCGGTTGTAGATAACTTGAACCTTAACTTAATTAAAATGAATCAACGGTGTGTGTTACCGTGATGGTCTCTTCTCGGCGGAGTCCGGGAAGGGAACACGGTGTTGGAGTAATGTTTGTCGTAGTTGGTCCTCTAGTTCTTCGTTCGTGCTTTGCCTTCTCTTCTCGCTCTCTTTTGCGAACAGGTTAGCCACCATACATGCTAGTCGCTTGCTGCAGCTCCACATATTACCTTGCCTTACCTATAAGCTTAAATAGTCTTGATCGCGAGGGTGCGAGATTGCTGAGTCCCTGTGGCTCACAGATTACTTCCAAACCAGATGCAGGGCCTAATGACTCCGTTCCAGATGATGCGCTTAAGCTCAAGTGGGAGTTTGACGAGGACTCATGCCGTTACTATGTGTCTTTCCCTGATGATCAATAGTGGTGCCCGTATTTCTACACAATATGTTCCCCTTTGAGAGGTTCATGGGAGTCCTAAAGAAATATGTCCGTAACCGCGCTAGGCCAGAAGGAAGCATCTCCATGGGCCATCAAACAGAGGATGTTATCGGGTTTTGTGTTGACTTCATTCCCGGCCTTAAGAAGATAGGTCTCCCTAAATCGCGGTATGAGGGGAGACTGACTGGAAAAGGCACTCTTGGAAGTGACTCAATAATATGCAGGGACGGATATTCTTGGTCTCAAGCACACTACACAGTTCTACAGAACTCTACCTTGGTGACCCCGTATGTCGATGAACACAAGAACAGTCTGCGCTCCAAACACCCGGAGCAGTGCGACGACTGGATTACATGTGAACACATCAGGACTTTCAGCAGTTGGTTGGAAACACGTCTTAGAGGTGACAACACTGTTTGTGATGAGTTGTACTTGTTGTCCAGGGGACCATCTTTGACTGTATTGACTTACAAAGGATACGAGATAAATGGGAATAGATTTTACACGATCGCCCAAGATCAAAAGAGCACCAACCAAAATAGCGGTGTCCGCTTTGATGCAGCAACCGAGAGCGGAAAGGACACATATTATGGTTACATAGTGGACATATGGGAACTTGACTACGGACCTGATTTTAAGGTCCCTTTGTTTAAGTGCAAATGGGTCAATCTGTCAGGCGGCGGGGTACAGGTAGACCCACAGTACGGAATGACAACAGTGGATCTGAAAAATCTTGGGTACACTGACGAACCGTTCGTCCTAGCCAATGATGTGGCACAGGTTATCTATGTGAAGGACATGTCTACCAAACCGAGAAAAAGAAAAGATAAGGAAGCGAATACATCATACGATGAGCCAAAGCGCCACATAGTTCTTTCAAGAAAAAGGGACATCCTGGGAGTGGACGGCAAGACAGATATGTCTGAAGATTATGAAAAGTTTCATGAAATTCCTCCCTTCAATGTCAAGGCTGACCCAAGCATCCTGATAAACGATGAAGATTATCCATGGTTACGGCGCAATAAGCAAATGACACAAGCGAAGAAAAAGTGAAGACTTTCTCCCGCAACTATTATGATGATACCATGCCAACTTTGTAACACACGAGTATGCTACCATTGTCCGTTTTGTACATGCACATGCTATGTGGGTGAAATTATGATACCATGCCAACTTTCAACTTTTTCAGAGTTCATTTGAAATGCTTTAATGTCTTATGGTTCGGCCCTCGTAATACCATTATTCAAATTTGAAAACTAATGGCACTAACAGAAAGTTTATAATTTTTTCTAAAACTGATGGCACTAACAGAAAGTTTATAATTTTTCTGACCTAAAAGCAAAAAGAATTAAAAAATAAAGCAAAAAACAAAAGAAAATAAATAATGCAAAAAACAAAACAAAAAAGGAAAAAAACTATTAAAAAAATGCAAAAAACTAGAAAAGCAAAAAGAATTAAACAAAAGAAAATAAATAATGCAAAAAACAAAAAAAATGGAAAAAGTAAAGTTAATCACAAACTTGTGATTCAAATTTTTTTCAAAGAATTCAAATTTTAACTATTCAAATTTGAAAACTAATGGCACTAACAGAAAGTTATAATTTTTCTAAAACTAATGGCACTAACAAAAAGTTTATAATTTTGCTCCTCGCCCCTGGCGCATGACCATTAGTCCCGGTTTGTGCCACAAACCGGGACTAAAGGGTTTGTCCTCGTTGCGGGCAGAGTTTAGTCCCACCTCGCCAACCGAAGGGGGCTCACACCGGTTTATAAGCCCTTCCCTCTCTGCCTTGTTGCGCTCCTCTCAAAGTGAAAATAGATGCCCTAATAGAGAAAAGTTTAACCTAAATTCAGAGTGAATTTCTCTGAAATTCATAGAAATTTACTATGAATTTATGTTGAATTTTCTCTATAAGCGCATCTATTCTCATTTTTTTAGTAAGTTAATCACAAACTTGTGATTCACACAAATTTCAAAGAATTCAAATTTGAAAACTAATGGCACTAACAGAAAGTTTATAATTTTTCTAAAACTAATGACACTAATAGAAAGTTTATAATTTTGCTAACCTAAAAGCAAACAGAATTAAAAATTAAAGAAAAAAACAAAAGAAAATAAATAATGCAAAAAACAAATAAAAAAACAGGAAAAAAACTATTTTATAGTAAAGTTAATCACAAAATAAAATAAATAAAGCAACAAAGAAAACAAAAAAACTAAAAAAGTGTTTTCAAATTTGAAAACTAATGGCACTAACAGAAAGTTTATAATTTTTCTAAAACTAAAAGCAAAAAGAATAAAAAATAAAGCAAAAAACAAAAGAAAATAAATAATGCAGAAAACAAAACAAAAAAACTGGAAAAAATAGGAACAATAAGTATTTTGTTGTAAGTAGAAACAAAATAAAATAAATAAAGCAACAAAGAAAACAAAAAAAGTGTTTTCAAATGTGAAAACTAATGGCATTAACAAAAAGTTTATAATTTTTCGAAAACTAAAAGCATAAAGAATTAAAAAATAAAGCAAAAAACAAAAAGAAAATAAAATAAATAAAGCAACAAAAAACAAAAAAAGTGCCACCTACTGGGCCCCCACAGCCTGAATACGACTAGAAACCCATCCAAGGGCTAGGATTCAGGCCCGCAGGAGGCCCAGTAGGCCCACAGGCATAGCAGTGACAATTAGGCCCGTAAACCTGCAATGGAGAGAAGCTCGAGAGGGGTGCGGCAGTGGGGCTTATAAACCACTGCGCACCCCTCTCAACTAGCGAGGTGGGACTAAACTTTTGACGCAGCAGCAGCACAAGGCCTTTGGTCCCGGTTGGTGGCACCAACCGGGACTAAAGGGGGCATTGGTCACGGTTGGTGCCACGAACCGTGACCAATGCCCCCCTTTAGTCACGAACCGTGATCAATGCCCCCCTTTAGTCCCGGTTGGTGCTACCAACCGGGACCAAAGGCCGCCGCTTCCCATCCTTTGAGCTGCTGAAAAGAGGCCTTTGGTCCCGGTTGATGGCACCAACCGGGACTAATGCCCACCTTTAGTCCCGGTTACTGCCACGAATGGGACTAAATGCTCTGCTATATAAGCCCACACTTAGGAAATTTTCACTCTCATCTTGCAGTTGCCGCCCCCGACGACGCCGACGACGCTCGGCTGCCCCGATGCCGCCCGCCCCGGCCCACCCCCGTCATCGCCGTCACCCGCGCCCCTGCCCCGACGCACGCCGCCCCGGCCCGCCCTCGCCGTCGCCCGCGTCCCCGCCCCGACGCGCCCGCCCGGGCCCGCCCTCGCCGTCGCCTGCGCCGGCCCCTTCCCCGACGCACGCCGCCCCGGCCCGCCTTCGCCGTTGCCCGCGCCCCCTACCCCGAGCGCGCGCCCACTGCCCCGTCGCCATCCTCGCCGCCGAACCCGCGGTCCTCCTGGTCCGGCCGGCGCCCTCCCTAGCTAGCATTTTTTTCATATATATATGTTTTTCTCTTATATATGCTTGTTTTTTACATATATGTATATATGTTCTCTCTGTATATATATGTTCATGTATATATGCAAAAGATAGTTTTTTAGAAAAATTAGGATTTTTTTTCTGTTCATAGATTTTTTGGTGATATTAATTATTGTAAATATGCAAATGTTTGTATATTCATATGAACAATGAATTAGGCAATACTACTTCATGTATTTTTAAGAAGGAAGAAGAAGAAAAAGAATGAGAGGAAAAAGGAAATAAGAAGAGGAAGAAAGGAGAAGAAGAGGGGAGAGGAAGACGAGGAGAAATAAATAAGAAGAAGAAAAAAGAAGAAAAAGAAGAGGAGAAGAAGAAAGGAATAGAGGAGAAGAAGAGAAAAATAGAATATATATATTCTATTTTTCTCTTCTTCTCCTCTATTCCTTTCTTCTTCTCCTCTTTTTTCTTCTTCTTTTTTTTCTTCGACACGTGGGGGGGGGGGTCGATATACCCCCTCCCGATAACTTCAACACGAGGGGGGTCGATATACCCCCTCCCCGATAATATTATTTTTTTGTTCATATTTTTTCATAGCATTATTTCCATGTATATATGTATGTGGCTATGTATGTATAGATGGATAGCATTTTTTCCATGTATGTATGTCATTGTCGATATACCCCCTCCCCGTTAACTTCGACAGGAGGGGGGGGGGTCGATATAACCCTCCCTGATAACTTCGACATGAGGGAGGGTCGATATACCCCCTCCCTGATAACTTCGACATGAGGGGGGGGGGGTCGAGAACTAGTTTAGGGGGTCGAGGGTTGAGAACTAGTTTAGGGGGTCAAGGGTCGAGAACGTCGGCATTCATGAGAGAGGTGAGGAAGAAGGGGAAGAAGAGGGAGAAGAAGATGAGAGGAAGAAGAGGAAGTCTTCTCCTCTATTCTTTCTTCTCTTCTTTTTTCTTCTTCTTCCTATATGTATTAGTTTTTTTATTTAGGTTGTTAATTAGTAGATATTAATTTTGTTCATATATGTATGGATGCATGTGATATGTATGTATGTATGTATCGGGTATGTCGTTGTCGATATACCCCCTACCCGATAACTTCGACATAAGGGGGTCGAGAGGGGGTCTAGGGTCGCCGAGGGGTCGAGGGTCGTCGAACATGAGAGGAAGAAGAGGATAAAAAAAGAAGAGGAAAGAAGAAAAAAAAGAGGAGAAGAAAGAATAGAAGAGAAGCTTTTTTTCTTCTTCTTCCTATTTTTTTATCGGGAACGAGGAGAAGAAAGATTTCTTCTTCTCTTTTTCTTTTCTTCTTCTTCCTCTTTATTTTATCGGGAACGAGGGTCGTCGAGGGTCAGGGTCACCGAGCGGTAGAGGAAACCCTAAATAGCAAGTATCGTCGATGTGAGATACATGTGGCCGTCGGTGTCGGACACTACATCCACGTCCCACAAGTGACGCGGGCTTCGACGCCCACGTCACTTGTGGGACGTGGATGTAGTGTCCGACACTGACGGCCACATGTATCTCACACCCACGATACTTGCTATTTAGGGTTTCCTCTACCGCTCGCTGACCCTCGACGACCCTCGTTCCCGATAAAAAAAGAGGAAGGAGAAAAAAAAGAGGGTTTACTCCTCTATTCTTTCTTCTCCTCTTTTTTTTCTTCTTCCTCTTCTTTTTTTATCCTTGAAGCGTTGTTGAGGCCACCCCAAACCCTAGAGAAGCAGCGTCGAGGCCACTAATTAATATTAGTTCTATGTTTGCCACTAATATATCCATCTGTCATGTTTGAATAATAATTGCCATGTTGTCAATATTTGTAGAAACTATGGACACTGCCCGAGACGAAGTACAAGAAGAGTTGTTGGGGGACATAATCGCACGAGGAAGTGATGCCGTCTGCTCGTTGTTTCTCAACGACACCGACGGTCTGAAAGCAGCTGGCTATGATTATGATGGCTCCGGTGACCTAATGCCGGTGCAAGAAGGAGACCGTGAGGACGGCTCCGGTGACCCAATGCCGGTGGAAGAAGGAGACCGTGATGACGTCTCCGGTGACCGAATCGAGTCCGGCCAGGTATATATACTAGTTAAGCTTCTGCTGACTAGCTAATTGATGCATTCATTGTTTTGGTATGTATACATATTAATTAAGTCTTTGTTCTTTTTTCTAGCCCTCCGGATCGAACACAACTTCGGTAAAGAGACGAGGCCCGAAGAAAAAGTTGAGCTCGGATGAAAAGTTTGAGATCATAGCAATCGCGCCCGACGGCCAACCGATTGAACCCCTCCGGACAAAGAGCGCATTTGTTGCTCAGTGAGGGGTTTTGGTTAGGGACAAGATCCCGATCAGCATCTAGCAATGGTTAAAGCCGGCTACAGAAGACCCTGAGGTGTCTTATGTCAATGATATGCAGAAAAATGATCTTTGGACCGAGCTGAAGTCAAATTTCACCCTACCGCCAGAGGATGATCCGGAGAAGCCAGTTAAAGAGCAATTAATCAAGTCTTTTGCTCTTAAGAGGATGGCAGAACTATTCAGGAGGTGGAAGAAAGAGCTGAATAAGTTTGTCGAAAATAAAGAGACACCAGAATTCAAGGGCAGATATGAGAAGATCAGAGATCACTGGCACGCATTTGTGGCCCACAAGACATCAGAAAAGAGTAAGAAGATGTCGGCGACAAACAAGCAAAATGCTGCGAAGAAGAAGCATCACCATCACACGGGGTCAGGTGGCTACCTCGTAGCCCGGCCTAAGTGGGCCAAGACTGAGAATGATCTGGTTGATAAAGGGATCGAACCAGAGACAATTAACTGGCCAGACCATTGTCGGACTTGGTTCTTCGGGGCTGGCGAAACCTTGGACCCTGTATCAGGGAAGCGCATTTGGACGAACGATCAAATGGACATACCAGTCAAGAAGCTTTAGCAGTATATCGAAGCAGCGCAGCAAGGGACATTCTTTCCAAACAGAGAGAACGACAAGCTCACAATGGCCCTCAGGAATCCTGAGTACCCTGGACGGACACGAGGCACACCAGGCTCCATTCCGTTGAAGGTTGGGTTTCGGGACGCAGGCTGTTACAAATGCCATGAGGGGAGGAAAAAAGTGCAGCAGACGCAAATGCAGGCGCTGCAAGCATGGGTACAAGCGATAGAGGAACGAGAAGCAAATCGCAGCAAACAAACTGCCGAAGCTTCCCCCGAAGCTACCCCGCCATCTCAGCGGAGAAGCAGCATGGCTTCCACCGAGCTGCTTCAGCCGGAGCATGCCTTGACGGCTCCTGCCAGCTATCCCGTGGATGCTATCACGGAGTCTCAAAATTTCCACCTTATGACGCAATGGATGAATTTGAAGGTCAAGGCGACTGTTGGCTTTGTTTATCCTACTGAACCCGGCGCAACTTTTCACTGCCGGCCGATTCCAGAAGGATATGCTAGGGTGATGGTGGATGAAATAACAGAGGGATTTGAGGACCTCCAGCTTGACCACCCTACCGGTGAAGGGGAGACTAGGCTGGGTTCTGCTCTGAAGACTCCATGCCTATGGCAGAAGGAGCTCATCAACGTTCCGAACTGGACGCCTCCGCCTCCTCCTCCTCCTCCGGCAAGTCAGGGCACTTCGCCTCCTCCACCGCCTCCTCCTCCTCCGGCGAGTCAGGGCACTCCGCCTCCTCCACCGCCTCCTCCTCCGGCGAGTGACGATCAGGGCACTCGGCCGGCTCCTTCTCCGGTGCGTGGCGGCACTCCGCCTCCTTCTCCGCCTGCGTCGGCGCGCCCGAGCAGCCAACCTCCTCCTTCTCCGCCTCGTCAGCAAGGGCGGAAGAGACCTGCCGCCGCTCCGGCTGCTCCGGCGCGTCGTAGTCCTTCTCCACCGCCTCGTAAGCAAGTAAAGAAGACAACCGCTCCGTCTGCTCTGCCGGCGTCTAGCAGTACAGCCAGAGGCGGGAGGACATACAGATTTGGTCCTTCTCTGAAGACTCCAGAGAAGTTACCATACGAGAGGACCCCGGAGGAGAATGCCGAGATCGCGCGAGAAGAAGTGAGGAACTTCTTTGAAGGGGTGAAGCAAAGAAACATCCACCTCCGGAGGAGAAGGTAGATCCGGTGAAAGCGAAGCGCACTCTGGCTGCCCTGACAAAACCACCCAAGTCTCCGCCGAAAGGAAACTATGAGCGCATTATTGGAAAGGAATTTGTCGAAGCGGAGCGGTCGGGAAGTACTGTCAGTGATCAAAGGCTGAAAGAACGACGAGCTAGGAAACAAATTGCACAGCTCGGCGAACAAGCGAAGCAATCATGCCCCCCGCTCAAGGTGCCTAGCGACATCGTCGCTAATGATCCGAGGATGGTGCCCGATTATAGCAATCTTGGAGATTACCTGCCCGACGATGTACATTATGATTTCATGGAGGTGCAGATACAAAGATACGAGTACGGGAAGCCTCTCGTCAACGATGAAAGATCTCTATCAACGATGATGCGTAGATTGCATGATTGATACTTGAAAATCTGCAGAGAGTCTGGTGGGAGGAGTACTTTGTATGTGAGAGTTAAAAAGGAGCATGACCTCGTTGGAATTGATCTGTTGCCTGTTCCATTTCAGGAGTTCTTTCAATTTTTCAATCAATTGGCCCTCGATAAAGCAACGGTCACCTGCTACTGTCTGTAAGTAGTACTACTTCTGTCATTAAGTCTCTCTATATAGCTCAACTCTTTCATTGCATGTATTTATAATTATCCTCACTATATTATGGAGATTGAAGATCGCCGAATTGAAGAAAAGACAAGTCGGTGATATTGGGTTCATTAACACATATCTCATAGATGAAACTGAGGTTAAATTTTATCCCGCAGATACCGAGGCCAACTTGCTACGATCGTTGGTAATAAATGAAAACAAAGATATAATACTCTTTCCTTACAACTTCAAGTGAGTGTTACTGTCTTCTGCGTATTCGGTTTCCCTTATATATTAGTCAAGGTTATAGTAATGTAATTGATGAGTTATGCATGCATGTGCAGTTTCCACTATATTCTCCTAGAGACTAAGCTTGAGCAGGGACTAGTAACCGTCTTAGACTCAAGACGAAAAGATCCCCAGGACTATGCGGACATGACTCAAATGCTCGAGAAGTAAGTTAAATCGATCATTATCCACCACATCAGCAACTTTGTTCATTTCCTGATATATCAAGTAATTGTTTTCTTTGTCTGGCAGGGTTTGGAAAAAATTCACCAAAAAAGCTCCGGGACTCCCGAAGAAGCTGCAATTTAGACACCCGAAAGTAAGTACTATAGTAGCATGTTCCGCGCATCTCCTATTGATTCAAGCGCTGTTTCATCAATACCATTTGGCATTCTTGCTTATCAGTTTGATTGACCTCTATTTCTTGTAAAGTGGTTGTGGCAGGAACAAGGGAATAATTTCTGTGGATACTATATTCGCGAGTCCATCCGCCACACGACCTGTGAGCGGGGCTACACTGACGAGCAATATGAAGTGCGTAAATAACAACATTCACAATTTTATTTTATTACCATCATTTGTGTTGAGTTTCATTCATTCATATATATATATATATATATATATATATGTATTGACCCCCTTCTTCAAATTAGATGTTTCGGAAGCAGGATGAACTCCTAGCACCAGCTCGCATGCGAGCAATTCAAGAGGAATTGGCGGCATTCTTTCTTGACCACGTGATCGCTGAAGACGGAGAATACTATGTGGACCATGAGTCCGTATGTTAGGAGATTATATTTGTAAGAGATAATTATTGTATATATGTAGCCGGTAGTGTCGGATAGATATACGAGAACTTATTGTTCGACCAATCTCTCGGAGAAGGAGAGGTAGTCGATATCACTTCTCTCTGTATGCATATATGTTCATGACGATCTTCTGTTTCCTTCGTTTGCTTACTAGCTAGCTAGCGTGTCTAGTCCTCTCTATACGTATGTATAGTACGTAGCATCGACCAAGCACGGACATAAGAGAGGACACTTCTCTCTATTAATTATAGCTAGCTAACACAATATATGAAACACCTAAATTAACCCCCCAAACCCCCCCCTTTCAAAAAAAACCCCCAGCCACAGAAATGCTGACGCGTGGATGCCTATTGGTCCCGGTTGGTGCCACCAACCGGGACCAAAGGCCCTCCTGCCTGGGCTCCGCGCACAGGCCACGTGGAGGCCCATCTGTCCCGGTTCTGGATTGAACCGGGACTAAAGGGACAGGGCATTAGTACCGACCCTTTAGTCCCGGTTCAGGAACCGGGACAAAAGGCCCTTACGAATCGGGACAACAGGCCCTTTTTCTACTAGTGAACCTATGCCAACATAATAGCACCGGAACGCAGGGGAAGCCGGCGGCATGTGCCGGTGTCCTGGGCGACCGGTTGCGGTATTGTAGCGGTGTCATGGGGAGGAGCGCCCATAATCGGGCCCCGGGGATGTAGCCATATCGGTGAACCTCGTTAACAAATCTTGATGTCGTGCTCGTGTGATTGCTTGGTCCTCGGATGTTCGACGGTATGCCTCGGATTTATTCTAACAAGTGGTATCATGAGCAAGGTTTGAAGAGGTCGCGGAAGTTGATTTAGAGGAAAGCGATGAAGACCGGCGGCTGTGGAGACACGGCATACGTGCGGCAGCAATCGGAGATCGTCGCATCTAAAGCAATTGGAAGCAGCTGGCTAGTTGATCGGAAGCATTGCCTGGTGGCCAGAGTCAAGATTGAAAAAGAGTAATCGGAAGCGGACTCGGCGAGATTGGATCAGCGGAAGGCTTGCGTGTGCGCATTGCGGCAGCAGGGACGTGCGGCGATCGGTCAGCGCATCGATCGGGCGAGTGTACGCGTCGTACGCATGCAGCATGACAGCGGAGGCTCGACGCGGTAATAGCGGCGAGGCGTGCGGTACGCACGGGACATGGAGACGGGCCAGGGCTCTGATGGTCATACATGTGGTGAGACAACTGTGAATTTGACTCAGGATGACTATAAGCAACGGTGAAATTCCTTCAAGTTTCAGACAGACGGTCAAGAAAGGAGCGGTGATGTTGAGTTCAGGTAACTCTTATGTGTGACACCCAATATGTGAGTTGTTCACTTTCATGCAGGTCAGTGATCAGTGTGTGATAATGTTGACGGATACTCTGGAAGTTGGGAGCACAGACTAGAGTAAAGAGGAACTTAATTTTGCTCGAGTGTTGACTGTGGTCAGGAAAAGGAGGAACTACAAGTTGCAGGTGGAGTCACATGGAGTCTTTGGAGTAGCAGCGGTACTCATGGGATAAGCTCAAGTCCAATGTACATGGAAGTTTGACACATTGACGAATTCAAGGTGGTGGAGAATATTCGTCAAGGTGGAGTTTGTTAGAGTTGTGTCGAATATTATATACAAGGTAAGTTACAGTTGGACTAAGAGTTGTATTGTGTTTACATAGAATATGGAGTCGTGTCCTAATAGGACACCTGTATCCTAGGCCTCTCATATATAGCGGGGGTAAACACACGATGTAACCTATGCCAAAATAATAGCACCGGAACGCAGGGGAAGCCGGCGGCATGTGCCGGTGTCCAGGGTGACCGGGTGCGGTATTGTAGCGGTGTCATGGGGAGGAGCGCCCATAGTCAGGCCCCGGGGATGTAGCCATATCGGTGAACCTCGTTAAAAAATCTCGGTGTCGTGCTCGTGTGATTGCTTGGTCCTCGGATGATCGACGGTATGCCTCGGATTTATTCTAACATCAATGTACATACATGGAACAGACTGTTTGCCGAATCACATAGTAGTCGATGGGGAGGAACTTTGGAGCTTGTTACGTTGCCTGTGCAGGTACTCCTTGACTTTTCCGGTGGCAACGAACAGGTATTATGCTAATAGAACTAACAAGTTACTATTCTAAACTTGCTACTAAAGGTGGTATGTATGAAACATATCAAGTCATGTCAGCAATATTTTATTTTCCACAATTATTTCTTTTGTTACTACTCTTAGTTTTTTTTCATGTCATCATCTCTCACGTCATGCGAGGATCATTCCATAGATTTGCTAACAGTAATAAAAGGTTTGACACGATGGTAAGGTCAGATGATAAACTTTTAAAGCAACGACAGTGCTAAAATAAGGACGGATGAAGACAATGAAGGTAGAGGGGAAGGAGGGATAGGGAGATAGATGTCGCTTTTGTAAGGAAAGGAGGAGAGATAATCGGCATTTGTCGCTGGTATATCAATGAAAACCACATTGCGTCATGCTTGACATACAATTCTGAATTAGAACAATTGGGTCATGCATATATATGTTTTTGTTATTCCATTGCCAACACACTAGAACATACGGGCATCAAACTAGTATTTGTTAAATTCGATATATTTACAACCAAATGGACGGAATTTAATAAGTTTGAACTAATTTAAGCTAAAGTAAACTTAACTAGGCAAGGTACCCGACAATGACCTCATACGCAAGGCCTCCTTGACCACATGGAGTTTTATTGTCATCCACGTTGTCCCCAAGCCACCCGGGGCTACCTCGTCAGCTGCCCGCTGCCTTCGCCCTACATGTGTCGCCCCTTGCCTTGGTGATGGGGCCCGATGTTTGTTCCACCGGGTAGAGACGTCGGGTACATCCATGCGGCCGGGCATTCCATATTTGGTTAACCTTTGCTTTACCGAATTGCTAGCCCGCTTGAAACTTTTCGTAGCTGCATGCCTGGATGAAATGGAATGACTGAACTTGTCATTTTTCAGAGGCGCCAAGACGTCAAGTTGGCTGACGCCGCACAATGTCACGTTGAACCTGAATAGAGGCAGGCTCGCGCAGCCAGAGACGGTTGCCAGGCCCTACCCACCCCACCCCCTGCGGTGCACAAGATATTCCCTAAGAATGAGTGCGTGACGTCGAAGCGGAATCATTTAATTGCAAAACATGTTGTCAATGACTATGACCATGTTGTGTCTGTTACATCAATGCGTGCCGACTAGGTAACATCAAACCGGACGAACCGAGCAATAGCACTCGAACCCAAAAATACCGGTAGGTAGACGCTTATCATCCTTTTGATGCTCTGAGATGTGATTGGATTCAAATGTAAGAAACACAAAATATAATGCTTCAAAGAAATGCCGGTGCTTTGTTTTGCCATTTTTCTGATCATTAAATAGTTATTGTTAGAAGAAAGAATATTAAGTGCTTGAAGATATATATTTAAATCTGCTAGCAATATGATAGTAGGTGGTAAAAGATGCACACATCCATGTGGAAGTTCATAGGGGCATGCAGGTGCTGGGGCACACACCTGCTAAGCCCTGTCGAACGCTCAATTGCCTCATGATTCGTAAAGTAGTTGGATCCGTATGAAGGCGAGTTTTAAGTTCTAGTCGTTGAAACTTACGTTTTTTCATCTAAAGCTTCCGATTTTGTCGCTCGTCTTTACCAAGTTTTATAGAGAAAAAGTTTAATACATTTTTTTTGTCTCTCGTAGGCAAAAAAATCCCTAATTTTATCAGTCGTTCATACTAAGTTTCAAGAGTTGAAACTTAACATTTATTTTCAAAATTTATCAAAATGTATTCAAAATTAATCTTATTGAGCCCACATCATGAGAAAGACAAATATGAAAACATAACTTAATTTAAACCTTTTATTCGAAAGATATGAAAGTTTAAAAATCAAAAGCTAAAAGAAAAGGGACGTGCGTGAGACTCGGTGCCCGCACTTGCGTGCCCCGAATCCTCTTCTCACGTCGACGAGGAAGCTTGATTGATTTGGTGAGGAAGATAGCTAGCCATGTATGCCAAGCACCAAGACCGACCGCGACCGCCACGCTCTGCGTCGCCGGAACCATACTACGTTCTACGGGGCCAATAACACATCCCTTTTCGATCATGGACATCTTTGGCCGCATGGTGTGGCAACGACGGGTAGCCCGTCGAGCATGTCCAGCCTTAAGGAATAGAGGAGAAGAAGAAAAAAAAAGAAAAAGAAGAGGAGAAGAAGAGAAAATAGAATATTCTATTTTCTCTTCTTCTCCTCTATTCCTTTCTTCTTCTCCTCTTTTTTTTTCTTCTTTTTTACTTCAATCTTCTCCTCTATTAATATCTTCTTCTCCTCTTTTTATTTATTCTTCGTCTTCTTATTTTTTATCGGATATGTCGTTGTCGATATACCCCATGTCCTGATAACTTCAACACGAGGGGGGGGGGAGGTTCGACCTACCCCCTCCCCGATAACATTATTTTCCCATGTATGTATGTCGTCGTTGTCAATATAACCCCCTCCCGGATAACTTCGACCGTGATAACTTATAACACGGGAGAACCCCCCAGCCCTCTCGCTCGACCAAAACTCTCGAGGACACCCAAACCCTAGAAAAAAACGATTTCGGTCTCCTACCCCCTCCCGCCGCGCTGTAACGCCCCGAGACCGATGTGCAAGGTGTCTTGCAGTTATTCGCTGTTGTTGCCTTGTCATTCGTTTGCGTGTTGCATCTTTGTAATGTCATCATGTGCATTGCATCATCATGTTTTCGAAAGTTGCATCCGTCTCGGCCTCCTCGTTCTCTCCGTTGTCCGTTCTGAGCCCAGACACACTTCCACGCACCCGCGGCATGTCCGAAATAGTATTTTATAAGTGGCCGGAAAATGTTCTCGGAATGGGATGAGAGTTGGCGTGTGGTCTTATTATAGTGTAGATAGACCGCTTGTCAAGTTTCATCGCATTCGGAGTTCGTCTGATAGCCCAACCGTTAAACTATGGCGGCAGTATAGCCGGTCTTTTCATCGGACGTTTTCGGTCTCTGGAAACAGATGCCGGGCCCTCTCTCTCTCTCTCTCTTCTCCCCCTCGCAGTCTCGCCACAGCCTACCTAGTCCATCTTCCTACCCCTCTTCACGTCCGGAGCTGTTCGATGCGATCGCACGGTCCGAAACCCTCTCTGCTCAGTGCATCAAACCCCCTCGCGCGCGCGTCCGAAAGTTGTCCCGAACCCGACCCGGACTGTCGCCACCGTTGTGTCCGGATCATCCCCTAACATCTACAAAACATCTCCGTTTTGTTAATTGGGCTCCCTAGCTATTTTATTCGCAATCGTCCGATTGCGATCGTAGGGACGAGGTAGCCCCTAACCTAGTCTGTGAGGTATATATATACTCCACTCCTAGTCTTTTTGGACAAACCCTAAAAGTTAGGACCCTTATCCCATCCTTCCCCTTGCCGCCGCCACACTCAATTCACATCGGGATCCTCCCCGATCCCTTTCTCCTTGGTCCCAAACCAACAAGACTCCATCCGAGCCTTCCCCTCGATCCCTTGCTCATGCCCGATCCCTTGCTCATGCCCGATGCCACCTCCTCTTGGTCTCCACGCCGGGACTCCACCGACGGCAAGCCGCCTCCTCGTGCCCTGCAGGACGTCGGCGACGACCAGGACCAGCCAGCCAACGCCTCCAACATCGCTGGCGACCGCGCCACCAGGGCCCTGGGGCCTCAAGCCGCCGAACCTCTTCTGCAGCTGAGCCCCCTCCCTCGCGCGCCCATCTCCTCTCGCCGATCTGCCTCGCACCGGCGTTGATCCGCGCCAAGTCCCAGCTTCCTCGCGCCTTCCTTCCCTGCTGCCGAAGTCAGCCACGAGCGAGCGCCCGAGCCCATGTGTCGAGCTCCTCCTCTGCTCACGCGGCATTGTCTCGTCTCCGTCACCATGAGCCGGTGACCCGAGACCAGGCGCCCAGCAGGCAGGCCCCCGTCGCGCCCTCTCCTTCATCCTTCTCCTCCTTCCCGTTTCTCTAACCTCCCCTGCTCTCCCTGTCTTCTGTCTTCTCTGTTGGACAGGAGCAACCAGGGCGTCCCGGAGCTCCAATCACCGCCAAGTCCAATCGCCGGCAGGATCCGACGCAGTCCCCGTGTCCTCGGCCTCGTTCCCGCCTCCGGGGCACCGTGCCGCCCCATAGGAGATCACCTCCGCCGCCCTTGCCCGTTCATGACCGGCGTCAGCCCGAACCTGCCGCTGTCGTCCTGCTTCGGAAACGAGCAGAGTGCCTCGGCCGCTCGCGTTGACCGATTCCAGATCGACCGCACGCGCCTGGGCCGGCCTCGCCTCGGCCCAGCTGGCGGCCTACCAGCTCCTTCACTGACTGG
Organism: Triticum urartu; assembly: GCF_003073215.2. NCBI lineage: Eukaryota > Viridiplantae > Streptophyta > Magnoliopsida > Poales > Poaceae > Triticum > Triticum urartu. The sequence goes on along the minus strand of NC_053023.1, from coordinate 656,339,992 downwards.
GTTGGCCCATGGTGAGGCCCAGTCCGCCCCAGTTTTGGCCCCGTAATGTTTTTTTGTTTGGAGATTTGTCTATTTTCCAGAGACAATAGTTTTTACTGGAAACCCCCTAGACATCATGCATTTTATAACTCTCCAACCGTGCATCGGATTAAAACAAACTTAATATGAAACTTGCTTAGATTTTCATCTAGTTTAATAATATGCAACTTTCATCTATGTTTCAAATGTTTAAAATGCTGTTTGTTTAAATTTTCTTCAATAACTTGCTAAAATGATTTATTTCATAACTAATTAACCGTAGCTCGGTTTTAAATAAACTTTATATGTAAATGGGGTAGAAAAATGCCTAGTTTAACATGGTGGTTTTACTTTGCATGTTTAACAACCCTAAAATATGGTTTAGGGCAGAACAGTACCAAACCTAATATATGCATATGAGGATTTTCCGAAAATGTTGTTCGTTGTTTCCGGCCTCATTTAAACTTGACTAGATAGGTAGTTTTACTTTGCTTCACCCTCTTGCCATGTTTAAAAACATTTAATATTGTTGGGTACATAAACGAGATCGAACTAAATAACTTGAATGCGGTGCTTCATCGATATGCAACCCGTTGCATATCGAGCTCCACTTAATTTGTAGCTTTGGTTGTTGCACTTTGCCATGCCATGCCCTCTTTAAACCGGACATGCATAATACTTGGTTGTGCATCATGCCATGTTCATGTGGTGGTTGTTTACTATGTTGTTTGCTTTCTTTCCGGTGTACTTCTTCTCGGTAATCCGGTAACCTCGTGTTGTGCGGATTCGTTCGACTACATCCCTTTGTCTTCTTCATGGACTCGTTTTTCTTCCTTGCGGGATTTCAGGCAAGATGACCATACCCTCGAAATCACTTCTATCTTTGCTTGCTAGTCGCTCGCTCTTTTGCTATGCCTTTGCCGCGATACCTACCACTTGCTTTTCATGCCTCCTATATTGTTGAGCCAAGCCTCTAACCCACCTTGTCCTAGCAAACCGTTGTTTGGCTATGTTACCGCTTTGCTCAGCCCCTCTTATAGCGTTGTTAGTTGCAGGTGAAGATTGGAGCTTGTTCCATGTTTGGAACATGGATATTTTGTTGGGATATCACAATATCTCTTATTTAATTAATGCATCTATATACTTGGTAAAGGGTGGAAGGCTCGGCCTTATGCCTGGTGTTTTCTTCCACTCTTGCCGCCCTAGTTTCCGTCATATCGGTGTTATGTTCCCGGATTTTGCGTTCCTTATGTGGTTGGGTTATAATGGGAACCCCTTGACAGTTCGCCTTGAATAAAACTCCTCCAGCAAGGCCCAACATTGGTTTTACCATTCGCCACCTAGCCTTTTCTTTCCATTGGGTTCTGCAGACTCAAGGGTCATCTTTATTTAAACCCTCGGGCCAGTGCTCCTCTGAGTGTTGGTCCAACCTGTCAGCTGCCGGTGGCCACCAGGGGCAACTCTGGGGTGGCCTACCGGAACCTTGGACATTCCGGTGTGCCCTAAGAACGAGATATGTGCAGCTCCTATCGGGATTTGTCGGCACATTCGGGTGGCTTTGATGGACTTGTTTTACCATTGTCGAGGATGTCTTGTAACTGGGATTCCGAGCCTGATCGGGTCTTCCCGCTAGAAGGAATATCCTTCGTTGACCGTGAGAGCTTGTGATGGGCTAAGTTGGGACACCCCTGCAGGGATTTGAACTTTCGAAAGCCGTGCCCGTGGTTATGGGCAAATGGGAATTTGTTAATGTCCGGTTGTAGAAAACATGAAGTTGATCTTAATTAAAATACACCAACCGCATGTGTAACCGTGATGGTCTCTTCTCAACGGGGTTCGGGAAGTGAACACGGTGTTGGAGTTATGCTTGACGTAGGTTGTTCTAGGATCACTTCTTGATCATAGTTGTTCGACCGTGATTTTGCCTTCTCTTCTCGCTCTCTTTTGTGAATATGTTAGCCACCATATATGCTAGTCGCTTGCTGCAGCTCCACCTCATACCTTTTACCTTACCCATAAGCTTAAATAGTCTTGATCGCGAGGGTGTGAGATTGCTGAGTCCCCGTGACTCACAGATACTTCCAAAACTAGTTTGCGGGTGCCGATGATACCGTGCAGATGACGCAACCAAGCTCAAGGAGGAGCTCGATGAAGATCTTGTCCTTTGTGTTGTTTCATGCTAGTTGATCAGTAGTGGAGCCCAGTCGGGATGATCGGGGATCTGTGTAGCTTTTGGGGTAGTCTTCTTTTATTTTGGTTCCGTAGTCGGACCTTGATTGTATCTGTTTGATGTAATGCTTTATTCATGTAATTGTGTGAAGTGTCGATTGTAAGCGAACTATGTATCTCTGTCCCTTATGTATTACATGGGTTGTGTGAAGATTACCTCACTTGCGACATTGCTTTCAATGCGGTTATGCCTCTAAGTCGTGCTTCGACTCGTGGGAGATATAGCCGCATCGAGGGCGTTTCAAGTTGGTATCAGAGCCTTCCCGACTTTAGGAGCCCCCTGCTTGATCGAATCGCTGTTGTTGTTGAGTCTAGAAAAATGTTTTGAGTCATTTAGGATTATATATATCGGAGAGTTACGAATTCTTTTTACTCCTCAATCCCTTCGTCACTCTGGTGAGGCATCCTAGCGTAGAGTTTTGGCTCTTCTCTTCTCAAATTTCACTAAAAAAATTTAGGATCACGCGGGTATCTTGGAATCGTTCCGATGGTTTTGTGACGAGAACATTGTTCTTGGTGCCTCCTGAAATTTAGGGGTTGTGGCAGTGTCCCGGGGAGTTGAGCTCCGAGGTTTTGTCGTCACAATTTTATCGTTGCAGTTCTGGAATACCTGAGTTTAGTTTCGCCGACATCGAAAATCTCTTTTATGCAGTTGTTGGTGAGATAACCTCGACGCCACCTAGTACTGGGGCGGGAGTTCGGGAGTATTGCCATAACTCCTATAACGGATGCTTTTCGAAGGTTGAGGTAGATGATTTCCGAAGGTTTCTTGGTTATGTGTTGAAGGATGGATACAACTAGATGTACGATTTGCTAGTTTGGGTGAGATATTATGCTTCCCGTGTATCCCCAACACCTGATTGCATAAACGGAAAGTTTCGGGAGTTTATAAGTGGGAATTCAAGTAGCTCTCAGGATATCTTTCCGACGGATATATGATATGAAATTGGGGTTCGACATCTAGTGGTCCGCCTATCCACGGTTGGTTTTACAGTGGTCTCGTTGTGTCTTAAAGAGTCCTTGGCTATGCCGACTCGGGGACGCTTGGTATGTCATGTACACTGCCTTGTACATGATGGTGCTGTACGATCGAGCCCGTGTAGGCCCCACCATGAAAACTTCGGGCGAAATATCTATCATATGTTTGTTCCGGCTTATTTTGCAAGCCAATCCTTTGTTTTGTTTTGAGTTGGGGTATTCGAGTTGCTTCAATGTCAAGTGTTGATTCCATACCTTCCCCAAATGCTGTTCTCATACTCCGATGTGAATACCAATTCTTCTTCATCATCAAGATTGTCTTGTCAATCCTTTTCACCGGCGTGTTTCTCTTCAAGTGGATCCGATCATTTCAACATTTGCAAGATTCAATCTCAGCTTTCTCAACGTTGTTCATTTCATCCATCCCAAGTTGTCTTTGTTTTTCCCACCCACCCACCTTTTTCTTCTTCAAGGACTCAGATTTCTTAATCAAGTATCAGCTTATGGATGTGAAGCCTCTCCATTCTTTTCCGTCAATATTCTTACCCAGTGGTTCTCATGAAAATGCTCTACTCGTTCATCATTCTTCATTTTTTTCTTCTCCGGTGGTTTAAAATCAAGCTTTCGGTGTTGATCTCATATCCCTTTTTCCTCGTTTCAAATACCTTCTCATACCGGTGCACCTCATAATAATTCACTTCTCGCTATTCATTTGTTCGGGAGTGCTGAAGATATCTCAGAAGGCTCGTCTTGTCTTTCAAGATCAGTTCAACCTATTTCGAGGTTGTTATCTCATTCTAGCCATTTAAATCTTACCGGTGTATTCTCTCTTTTAAATCATTCTACGGTGTTTCTTTTGAGTGGGCCCTAACCCACAGGTCTTTTCCCAGGATCTTACCTGACTCTTCTTATTTTCCCGGAGCTATCCTCAAATTTTATTTTCGAAGTTTGTCGTAAGAATGATTTATCATCAGTCAAATGTCTTCTCCAAGATCTGTCAAAATCTTTTCATCGTTGGCTCAACCTTTCCATTCTTCATTCCGGAGTGCCTCAATAATTCATGGTGGTGGTTTCTCATCGTCATTCTTGGATTTTGAAGCCCGAAGAAGAGTTTTCCTCAAAATCTTAACCATTCTCTCAGAGATGCGTAGTTCAAGCTTGATACCATCCTCTCATAATTGTTTTCGATTGTGAGAATTCTTTTCACCTATCCAGAGCAATTCAAGATTCTGTTCAGTTTGATTATCCGGAGCCCATCATATAAGATTTATTCATTCCAGCTTTCAGCTCTCATACTCTAAATCATACCGATGTCTAAATCAAGGATTCTCTAATCAGCTCGTAATCTCTTCGTTCTCATGGATCTAAATTCTCTCAAGCATCTTTGTTTAATTTCTAATTCTTCCCGGTGTTTCTTCATGTTTTTAATTGTTCTTTTTCAATTCTTACGGTGGTTCGTTCAAGATTTCTCTTCCTTGTTTATCATATCTATTCATTCGTTCTTTCCAATCCTACCGGTGGTTCGTTGAAGACCTTCCTCAAGTTTGCGCTATATCTATATTAATCCTTTCTATGAGAATAAGTAGTATGCCAATTCCATTGCTTGTCATCAATTTGAATTGGTGAAGGATAAGCATAATGTAATTCTTATTCTTGTTTCATCCATATGTTAATCTTTTCTTCCGGAGTTTGTTCACGATGATTAAATTCTTGGTTTCAAGTGCTCGTCTTTCTTTCCCGGAGTTCCAAGCTCTAATTATCACGGAGATCCATCTAAATCATTGCAAGGATTCACCTTGTGTTTTTCGACCTCTCTTTCCTTCCGTTTGATCATTTCTTTTGTTACCGGAGTTCTTCATGAAGGTTCTTCATGTTGGTTCATCAAGGATTTAATTCCTTCTCGAAGTGTTCATCAAATTTCTTTTCAGAGGTGCTCAAGTTCTTCTTCATCTTGCAATCCGGAGCGCAATTATTCTCTCTTATCTTTGAGGTGGTAATATATCAGTCTTCATTCACAAAAATGAAATATTTCAAATCCATCGATCTCGTCAATGGAGTTATCTTGGGTTATATTTCACCTAAAGTTTTCCCTAAGGATTGTTGCTATTATGGTGCTCATAAATGACCCAAGTTCTTCATTTATCCTCCTGGTGAAATAGTTTCTCGTCCCCTTGTCTTATAAATCCAATCAAATCTTTTCCGTGAGTGGCAAGTTGTCACCTCATAATGTTGAGATGCCTTCTATAAGCCCACTTCAAGCTTGTCCTTCCGTTGTTGGTGTTCCAACAACTCCGTTTGACCATTCTCCTAAGGATGCCTTTTCAAGCTCAATTGTGGCACAACTTGGAATTTTCTTCCCCATTCTTTTATTTCAATTATCTATCTTCTATTTCTTCCTCCCGGATGCGTTGTGATGTTGCTCTCTTCAACACATCTTCTTGTTCTGTCAGGATCGTGTTCTTTTCTTGGTTTATCCATTTAACTGGAGTGTTGTGACCTTTTTGCTCAAGCTCTTTTCGCCTTATCAAGTCGTGCATCCCTTCTAAACCGGAGTGCTACCCGAATCGGTTCTTTCCTTTCCCCTTTCTTAACGCAGTGCTTTCAACTTCGTTCATCTCCGTTGTATTCTTTTCTCGAAATGACTTAACCTTTTCAAGGTTGTTTGGTTTCACTCGTTTGTCAAAGAAGCAACTTAGTTTTACCTCTTCTCTTTCTCTTCCGTTTTCCCTCCGGTGCCATTCTAGATCTCGGGACGAGATCCTCTCGTAGTGGTGGAGTGTTATAACGCCCCGAGACCGATGTGCCAGGTGTCTTGCAGTTATTCGCTGTTGTTGCCTTGTCATTCGTTTGTGTGTTGCATCTTTGTCATGTCATCATGTGCATTGCATCATCATGTTTTCGAAACTTGCATCCGTCCCGGCCTCCTCGTTCTCTCCGTTGTCCGTTCTGAGCCCAGACACACTTGCACGCACCCGCGGCATGTCCAAAATAGTATTTTATAAGTGGCCAGAAAATGTTCTCAGAATGGGATGAGAGTTGGCGTGTGGTCTTATTATAGTGTAGATAGACCGCTTGTCAAGTTTCATCGCATTCGTAGTTCGTCTGATAGCCCAACCGTTAAACTATAGCGGCAGTATAGCCGGTCTTTTCGTCGGACGTTTTCGGTCTCCGGAAATAGATGTCGGGCCTTCTCTCTCTCTCTTCTCCCCCTCGCAGTCTCGCCACAGCCTACCTAGTCCATCCTCCTACCCCTCTTCGCGTCCGGAGCTGTCCGATGCGATCGCACGGTCCGAAACCCTCTCTGCTCAGTGCATCAAACCCCCTCGCGCACGCGTTCGAAAGTTGTCCCGAACCCGACCCGGACTGTCGCCACCGTTGTGTCCGGATCACCCCCTAACATCTACAAAACATCTCCGTGTTGTTAATTGGGCTCCCTAGCTATTTTATCCGCAATCGTCAAATTGCGATCGTAGGGACGAGGTAGCCCCTAACCTAGTCTGTGAGGTATATATATACTCCACTCCTAGTCTTTTTGGACAAACCCTAAAAATTAGGACCCTTGTCCCATCCTTCCCCTTGCCGATGCCACACTCAATTCACATCGGGATCCTCCCTGATCCCTTTCTCCTTGGTCCCAAACCAACAAGACTCCATCCGAGCCTTCCCCTCGATCCCTTGCTCATGCCCGATCCCTTGCTCATGCCCGATGCCACCTCCTCTTGGTCTCCACGCCGGGACTCCACCGACGGCAAGCCGCCTCCTCGTGCCCTGCAGGATGTCGGCGACGACCAGGACCAGCCAGCCAACGCCTCCAACATCGCTGGCGACCGCGCCACCAGGGCCTTGCGGCCTCAAGCCGCCAGACCTCTTCTGCAGCTGAGCCCCCTCCCTCGCGCGCCCGTCTCCTCTCGCCGATCTGCCTCGCGCCGGCGTTGATCCATGCCAAGTCCTTGCTTCCTCGCGCCTTCCTTCCCTGCTGCCGAAGTCAGCCACGAGCGAGCGCCCGTGCCCATGTGTCGTGCTCCTCCTCTGCTCACGCGGCATTGTCTCGCCTCCGTCACCATGCGCCGGCGACCCGAGACCAGGCGCCCAGCAGGCAGGCCCCCGTCGCGCCCTCTCCTTCATCCTTCTCCTCCTTCCCGTTTCTCTAACCTCCGCTGCTCTCCCTGTCTTCTCTGTTGGACAGGAGCAACCAGGGCATCCCAGAGCTCCAATCACCGCCAAGTCCAATCGCCGGCAGGATCCGACGCAGTCCCATAGGAGATCACCTCCGCCGCCCTTGCCCGTTCATGACCGGCGTCAGCCCGAACCTGCCGCTGTCGTCCTGCTTCGGAAACGAGCAGAGTGCCTCGGCCGCTTGCGTTGACCGATTCCAGATCGACTGCACGCGCCTGGGCCGGCCTTGCCTCGGCCCAGCTGGTGGCCTACCAGCTCCTTCACTGACTGGGTTGGCCCATGGTGAGGCCCAGCCCGCCCCAGTTTTGGCCCCATAATGTTTTTTTGTCTGGAGATTTGTCTATTTTCCAGAGACAGTAGTTTTGCAGGAAACCCCCTAGACATCATGCATTTTATAACTCTCCAACCGTGCATCGGATTAAAACAAACTTAATATGAAACTTGCTTAGATTTTCATCTAGTTTAATAATATGCAGCTTTCATCTATGTTTCAAATGTTTAAAATGTTGTTTGTTTAAATTTGCTTAAATAACTTGCTAAAATGATTTATTTCATAACTAATTAACCGTAGCTCGGTTTTAAATAAACTTTATATGTAAATGGGGTAGAAAAATGCCTAGTTTAACATGGTGGTTTTACTTTGCATGTTTAACAACCCTAAAATATGGTTTAGGGAAGAACAGTACCAAACCTAATATATGCATATGAGGATTTTCCGAAAATGTTGTTCGTTGTTTCCGGCCTCATTTAAACTTGACTAGATAGGTAGTTTTACTTTGCTTCACCCTCTTGCCATGTTTAACAACATTTAATATTGTTGGGTACATAAACGAGACCGAACTAAATAACTTGAATGTGGTGCTTCGTCGATATGCAACCCTCTTTAAACCGGACATGCATCATACTTGGTTGTGCATCATGCCATGTTCATCTGGTGGTTGTTTACTATGTTTTTTGCTTTCTTTCCGGTGTACTTCTTCTCGGTAATTCGGTAACGTCGTGTTGTGAGGATTCGTTCGACTACGTCCTTTTGTCTTCTTCATGGACTCGTTCTTCTTCCTTGCGGGATTTCAGGCAAGATGACCATACCCTCGAAATCACTTCTATGTTTGCTTGCTAGTTGCTCGCTCTTTTGCTATGCCTTTGCCGCGATACCTACCACTTGCTTTTCATGCCTCCTATATTGTTGAGCCAAGCCTCTAACCCACCTTGTCCTAGCAAACTGTTGTTTGGCTATGTTACCGCTTTGCTCAGCCCCTCTTATAGCGTTGTTAGTTGCCGGTGAAGATTGGATCTTGTTCCATGTTTGGAACATGGATATTTTGTTGGGATATCACAATATCTCTTATTTAATTAATGCATCTATATACTTGGTAAAGGGTGGAAGGCTCAGCCTTATGCCTGGTATTTTATTCCACTCTTGCCGCCCTAGTTTCCGTCATATCGGTGTTATGTTCCCGGATTTTGCGTTCCTTACGCGGCTGTGTTATAATGGGAACCTCTTGACAGTTCGCCTTGAATAAAACTCCTCCAGCAAGGACCAACATTGGTTTTACCATTCGCCACCTAGTCTTTTCTTTCCATTGGGTTCTGCAGACTCAAGGGTCATCTTTATTTAAACCCCCGGGCCAGTGCTCCTTTGAGTGTTGGTCCAACCTGTCAGCTGCCGGCGGCCACCAGGGGCAACTCTGGGCTGGCCTACCGGAACCTTGGACAATTCGGTGTGCCCTGAGAACAAGATATGTGCAGCTCATATCGGGATTTGTCGGCACATTCGGGTGGCTTTGCTGGACTTGTTTTACCATTGTCGAGGATGTCTTGTAACCGGGATTCTGAGCTTGATCGGGTCTTCCCGCTAGAAGGAATATCCTAATGGTCTCTTCTCGGCGGGGTTCGGGAAGTGAACACGGTGTTGGAGTTATGCTTGACGTAGGTTGTTCTAGGATCACTTCTTGATCATAGTTGTTCGACCGTGCTTTTGCCTTCTCTTCTCGCTCTCTTTTGCGAATATGTTAGCCACCATATATGCTAGTCGCTTGCTGCAGCTCCACCTCATACCTTTTACCTTACCCATAAGCTTAAATAGTCTTGATCGCGAGGGTGTGAGATTGCTGAGTCCCCGTGACTCACAGATACTTCCAAAACCAGTTTGCAGGTGCCGATGATACCGTGCAGATGACGCAACCAAGCTCAAGGAGGAGCTCGATGAAGATCTTGTCCTTTGTGTTGTTTCGTGCTAGTTGATCAGTAGTGGAGCCTAGTGGGACGATCGGGGATCTGTGTAGCTTTTGGGGTAGTCTTCTTTTATTTTGGTTCCGTAGTCGGACCTTGATTGTATCTGTTTGATGTAATGCTTTATTCATGTAATTGTGTGAAGTGGCGATTGTAAGCCAACTATGTATCTTTGTCCCTTATGTATTACATGGGTTGTGTGAAGATTACCTCACTTGCGACATTGCTTTCAATGCGGTTATGCCTCTAAGTCGTGCTTCGACACGTGGGAGATATAGCCGCATCGAGGGCGTTTCATGCGCCCCTACCCTTGAAGCGTTGCCGAGGCCACCCCAAACCCGGAATAAGCTAGTTCTACGTTTGCCACTAATATATCCACATGCTGTCATGTTTGTGTAATAATTGCCATGTTGTAATATTTGCAGAAACAATGGAGCACGGACGAGACGAGGAAGCAGAACAGGTGTTGGGAGACATAATCTTAGCCGGAGGTGATGTCTTGTCGTATCTTAACGACAATGATGGTCTGGAAGAATAGGGTGAAGAAGAAGAAGGCTACGATGATCGAAGAATGGAGGAGGAAAGACATGATTACGATGGCTCCGGTGACCCAATGCGGGTGCAAGAAGGAGCCCGTGGTGATGGCTTCGGTGACCGAACAGAGTCCGGCCAGGTAAATATATTAGTTAAGCCTGTGATGACTAGCTAATTGATGCATTCATTGTTTTGGTATGTACACATATTAATTAACTCTCGTCTAATTCTTTTTTTTCTAGCCCTCAGGATCGAGCACAACTTCGGTAAAGAGACAAGGCCCGAAGAAAAAGTTGCGCTCGGATGAAAGGTTTGAGATCACAGCAATCGCGCGCGATGGCATGCCGACTGAACCCATCCAGACAAAGGAAGCATTTGTTGCTCAGTGCGGGGTTCTTGTTAGGGACAAGATCCCGATCAGCATCCAACAATGGTATAAGCCTAAGAACGAAGACCTTGAGGTGTCTTATGTCAATGATATGCAGAAAGATGATCTTTGGACTGAGCTGAAGGCAAATTTCACCCTACCGCCAGAGGAGGATCCGGAGAAGCCAGTTAAGGAGCAATTAATCAAGTCTCATGCTCTTAAGAAGATGACAGACCTATTCAGGAGGTGGAAGAATGAGCTGAAAACGTTTGTCGACAAAGAAGAGACACCCGAATTCATCGGCAGATATGAGACGAACAGAGGTCACTGGCCCGCATTTGTGGCCTACAAGACATCGGAAAAGAGTAAGAAGATGTCGGCGACAAACAAGAAAAATGCTGTAAAGAAGAAGCTTCACCATCGCACGGGGTCAGGCGGCTACCTCAAAGCCCGGCCTAAGTGGGCCAAGGCTGAGAATGATCTGCTTGATAAAGGGATCGAACCAGAGACAATGAATTGGCCAGACCGTTGCCAGACTTGGTTCTTCGGGGCTGGCGGAACCTTGGACACTGTATCAGGGAAATGTGTTTGGACAGACGAGCAAATGAACATACCAGTCAAGAGGCTTAAGCACTATATCGATGCAGCGCAGCAAGGGACATTCGTTTCAGACAGAGAGAATGACGAGCTCACAATGGCCCTCGGGAATCCTGAGCACCCTGGACGGACACGAGGCACGCCAGGCTCTATTTCGTGGAAGGCTGGTTTTCCGGACACAGGCGGTTACAAATGCCAGGAGAGGAGGAAAAAAGTGGAGCATGCCCAAATTCAGACGCTGCACGAAAGGGTTCAAGCGCTAGAGGAACGAGAAGTAGCTCGCAGCAAGCGACCTGCCGAAACTACCCCCGAAGCTACCCCGCCATCTCAGCGGAGAAGCAGTGTGGCTTCCACCGAGCTGCTTTAGGCGGAGCATGTCTTGACGGCTCCTGCTAGCTACCCCGTGGATGCTATCACGGAGTCTCAACATTGCCACCTTATGACGCAATGGCAGAACTTCAAAGTCAAGGCGGCTGCCGGCTCTGTTCGACCTCCTGAACCCGGCGCAACTTTTCACCGTAGTCCGATTCCAGAAGGATATGCCAGGGTGATGGTGGACGAAATAACAGAGGGATTTGAGGACCTCCAGCTTGACTACCCTACCGGTCAAGGGGAGACTCGGCTGGGTTCTTGTCTATTGACTCCATGCCTATGGCGGAAGGAGCTCATCAAGCTTCTAAACTGGACGCCTCCGCCTCCTCCTCCTCCTCCGGCGAGTCAGGGCACTCCGCCTCCTCCTCCGGTGAGTGATCAGGGCACTCAGCCTCCTTCTCTGGTGTGTGGCGGCACTCCGCGTCCTTCTCCGCCTGCGCCGGCACGCCCGAGCAGCCATCCTCCTCCTTCTCCGCCTCGTCATCAAGGGCGGAAGAGACCCGCTGCCGCTCCGGCTGCTCTGGTGCGTCGTAATCCTTCTCCTCTGCCTCGTAAGCAAGGAAAGAAGACAGCCGCAGCCACTCCGTTTGCTCTGCCGGTGTCTAGCAGTACAGCCAAAGGCGGGAGGCAATACAGATTCGGTCCTTCTCTGAAGACTCCAGAGAAGTTACCATACGAGAGGACCCTGGAGGAGAACACGAAGATCGCGCGAGCCGAAGTGACGAACTTCTTTGAAGGGGTGAAAGCAAAGAAACATCCACCTCCGGAGGAGAAGGTAGATCCGGTGAAAGCGAAGCGCACTCTGGCTGCCCTGAAAAAACCAGCAAAGTCTCCGCCGAAAGGCAACTATGATCGCATTATTGCAAAGAAATTTGTCAAAGCGGAGTGGTCGGGAAGCACTGTCAGTGATCAAAGGATAAAAGAATGACGAGCTGGGAAAAAAATTGCCCAGCTCGGCGAACAAGTGAACCAATCGTGCCCCTCGCTCAAGGTGTCTAGTGACATCGTCGCTAATGATCCGAGGATGGTGCCCGGTTATAGCAATCTTGGAGATTACCTGCCCGACAATGTACATTATGATTTCTTGGAGGTGGAGGAACACAAATACGAGTAGGGGAAGCCTCTCTTCAAAGATGAAAGATCTCTAACAACGAAGATGCGAAGATTCCATGATTGGTACATGAAAACCTGTAGAGAGTCTGGGGGGAGGAATACTTTGACGCTGAGAGTTAGAGAGGAGCATGACCTCGTTGGAATTGAACTGCTGAATGTTCCATTTGAGGAGTTCTTTTAGTTTTTCAATCAAAAGGCCCTCGATAAAGCAACGATCACTTGCTACTGTATGTAAGTAGTACTACTTCTGTCATTAAGTCTCTCTATATATGTCAGCTCTTTCATTGCATGTATTTATAATTATCCTCACTATATTATGCAGATTGAAGATCACCGAATTGAAGAAAAGACAAATCGATGATATTGGGTTCATTAACACAAATCTCATAGATGCAACTGAGGTTAAATATCGTGCTGAAGATACCGAGGCCAACTTGCTACGATCGTTGGTAATAAATGAAAACAAAGATATAATACTCTTTCCTTACAACTTCAAGTGAGTGTTACTGTCTTGTGCATATTCGGTTTCCCTTATTAGTCCAGGTTATAGTAATGTAATTGATGAGTTATGCATGCGTGCGTAGCTTCCACTATATTCTCCTAGAGATTAAGCTTGAGCAGGGACTAGTAACCGTCTTAGACTCGAGACAAAAAGATCCCCAGGACTATGCGGACATGACTCAAATGCTCGAGAAATAAGTTAAATCGATCATTATCCACCTTATCAGCAACTTTGTTCATTTCCTGATATCAAGTAATTGTTTTCTTTGTTTGGCAGGGTTTGGAGAAAATTCACCAAAAAAGCTCCAGGACTGCCGAAGAAGCTGCAATTTAGACACCCGAAAGTAAGTACTATAGTAACATGTTCCGCGCATCTCCTAGTGATTCAAGCGCTAGTTTCATAAATACCATTTGGCATGCTTGCTTATCAGTTTGATTGACCTCTATTTCTTCTAAAGTGGTTGTGGCAGGAACAAGGGAATACTTTCTGTGGATACTACGTTTGCGAGTCCATCCGCCACACGACCTGTGAACGGGGGTACTCTGACGAACAATATGAAGTGCGTAAGCAATAATATTCACAATTTTATTTTATTACCATCATTTGTGTTGAGTTTCATTTATTCATACATATATATATATATCTGTATTGACCCCCTTGTTCAAATTAGATGTTTCGGATGCGGGATGAACTCCTACCACCAGATCGTATCCGAGCAATTCAAGAGGAATTGGCGGCATTCTTACTTGACCACGTGATCGCTGAAGACGGAGAATACTATGTGGACCCTGTGTTCATATATAATTAGGAGATTATATTGTAAGAGATAAGTATTGTATATATGTAGCCGGTAGTGTCGGATAGATATACGAGAACTTGTTGTTCGACCAATCTCTCGGAGAAGGAGAGGTGGTCGATATCACTTCTCTCTGTATGCATATGTTCATGACGATCTTCTGTTTCCTTCATTTGCTTACTAGCTAGCATGTCTAGTCTTCTCTATATATACGTATATATAGCGTCGACCAAGCACGAACATAAGAGAGGACACTTCTCTCTATTAATTAGCTAGCTAACACAATATATGAAACACCTAAATTAAACCCCCAAAACCCCCAACCCCCCCTTCAAAAAAACAAAAACCCCAGCCCCTGAAATGCTGACGCATGGATGCCTATTGGTCCCGGTTGGTGCCACCAACCGGGACCAAAGGCCCTCCTGCCTGGGCTCGGCGCACCGGCCACGTGGAGGCCCGTCTGTCCCGGTTCGTGTAAGAACTGGGACTAAAGGGTTAGGGCATTAGTAACGACCCTTTAGTCCCGGTTCACAAACCGGGACAAAAGGCCCTTATCAACCGGGACGAATGGGTTTTTTTTTTACTAGTGCTTCGTCACTATGTCGGGTTTAAGGGCATCTCTGGCCTGACCCTCAAACCAAACACCGCGTCCGTCTTCGAACCAGAGGATCAACTCGCGGACATTCATGCGGGAGCTGGACATTCAACCATATCCGCATACATTTTAAATCAGATTTTAACTAACCGAACGAATTGCATGCAAACCGGGCAATTTTCATATAAACCGGACGAAAACATTTACATTCCGGACATATTTCAAATAAATTATAGTGGACTACGCTAGGCTATTCTAATCTAGTCTATGGTCGGCCACGGTGAAACCCTATTCCCACAACATGTCTTCTCTATGTCTGACAGTCCGCTCATCGGAGTACCGTGAGCCTCAGAGGGATATGCTTCAGCGGACGCGGAAGAGTAGCCTCCACTTTCATGAAGCACGGATCAAGTTTGGTTTTCGGTGCGGGGAAAGACACCATGGCCTACGGCCCTACGCCCCCACAAAGCGGGCAAGTCACCGGATGTGTAACCCCGTGAGCGGTGGTGGTGGCCTTTGTGGGACCCGAGCGATGGTAGCCTTCCATGGTCTACTTTTCCTCGCTATCAACGCCAGTGGCGACGGGCATTGCCGACACGGAGTTGGCGACGTCATAGTTGGTGCCCCTCTCAAATTCCTCCGCTGTTGCATCAACCTCCGCGAACATAGCTTATTTCTCCGCCTACCGGATGCGTTATCGTCATCACTCACAGCGGATTTGCCGGGAGACGACGTTGGCCAACTTGGGTGGCCTGGCAGTGGCGCCAGCTACAGAGAGCTTGCCGACATGCCAACCTAAATCCAGCTGGCTCACCGGGCAACCCAGGCCGCTATGCGTGAGAACTCCTTTTTCTGCTTGCCGGAGAGGCCGTCCCATAGGACTTTCGAGCCGGAGGACATGAGGGGTGTGGTACAAGGAAGAGGTGGAGAGCGGAGTTGCCGTGCGATTCTTGCCCGGCACCTAAAAACGTTTAAATAGCGGGCGGATGTGAGGCACCAACCAAAGAGGTCTTTAATTCCAGCCGGCACAGGGACTAACTGTTGGGGAACGTAGAATTTCAAAAAAAAAATCCTACAATCACGCAAGATCTATCTAGGAGAAGCATAGCAATGAGCGGAGAGAGTGTGTCTACGTACCCTCGTAGACCGAAAGCGAAAGCATTTAGTAATGCGGTTGATGTAGTCGAACGTCTTCGCGATCCAACCGATCAAGTACCGAACGTACGGCACCTCCGCGATCTGCACACGTTCAGCTCGGTGACGTCCCTCGTACTCTTGATCCAGCTGAGGCCGAGGGTGAGTTCCGTCAGCACGACGGCGTGTTGACGGTGATGATGAAGTTACCGACGCAGGGCTTCGCCTAAGCACTACGACAATATGACCGAGGTGTAAAACTGTGAAGGGGGCACCGCACACGGCTAAAGATCAACTTGTGTGTCTATGGGGTGCCCCCTCCCCCGTATATAAAGGAGAGAGGAGGGGAGGACCGGCCGTCCCCTAGGGCGTGCCCCAAGAGGGGGAATGCTACTCCTAGTAGGAGTAGGTTCCCCTTTTCCTAGTCCAACTATGAGAATAAGGAAGGAGAGGGAGAGGGAGAGGGAAAGAGGGGCCGCGCCCCCTCCCCTTGTCCTATTCAGACTCCCCTTGGGGGCACCTCCTGGCCGCGGCCCTCTCTCTCCCCTAAGGCCTATAACTTCCCGGGGGGGGGGGGGGGGGGGGGGGGGTTACCCGAAACTATCCGGAACATTTCCGATGTCCGAATAACATGATCCAATATATCAATCTTTATGTCTCGACCATTTCGAGACTCCTCGTCATGTCCGTGATCACATCCGGGACTCCGAACTAACTTCGGTACATCAAATCACATAACTCAAAATACATATTGTCATCGAACGTTTAGCGGGCGGACCCTACGGGTTCGAGAACTATGTAGACATGACCGAGACACATCTTCGGTCAATAACCAATAGCGGAAACGGTATGCTCATATTGGTTCCTACATATTCTACGAAGATCTTTATTGGTCAAACTGCACAACGACATACATTGTTCCCTTTGTAATCGGTATGTTACTTGCCCGAGATTCCATCGTCGGTATCTTCATACCTAATTCAATCTCGTTACCGGCAAGTCTCTTTACTCGTTCCGTAATGCATCATCCCGCAACTAACTCATTAGTCACATTGCTTGCAAGGCTTATAGTGATGTGCATTACCGAGAGGACCCAGAGATACCTCTCCGACAATCAGAGTGACAAATCCTAATCTCGATCTATGCCAACTCAACAAACACCATCAGAGACACCTGTAGAGCAACTTTATAATCACCCAGTTACGTTGTGACGTTTGATAGCACAATAAGCGTTCCTTTGGTATTCGAGAGTTGCATAATCTCATAGTCATAGGAACATGTATAAGTCATGAAGAAAGCAATAGCAATAAACTAAATGATCATAGTGCTAAGCTAACGGATGGGTCTTGTCCATCACATCATTCTCTAAGGATATGATCCCGTCCATCAAATGACAAAACATGTCTATGGCTGCGAAACTTAACCATGTTTGTCTATGTATTCACACATATACCAAGTTTCCGGTTAATACAATTCTAGCATGAATAATAAACATTTATCATGATATAAGAAAATATAAATAACAACTTTATTATTGCCTCTAGGGCATATTTCCTTCACAAACGTGTGTCGCTCAGGGTGCCAGAGTAGGTTCCTCGGTGAAAGATCGTGGATGTCGCCTAGAGGGGGGGGGGGTTGAATAGGCGCTTTAAAATAATTACGGTTTAGGCTTGAACAAATGCGGAATAAACCTAGCGGTTAATTTGCCAAGCACAAAACCTAAAACAACTAGGCTCACCTATGTGCACCAACAACTTATGCTAAGCAAGATAAACTACTAGGTGATAGCACGATATATGATAATAAACAATATGGCTATCACAAAGTAAAGTGCATAAGTAAAGAGCTCGGGTAAGAGATAACCGAGGCACGCGGAGACGACGATGTATCCTGAAGTTCACACCCTTGCGGATGCTAATCTCCGTTTGGAGCGGTGTGGAGGCACAATGCTCCCCAAGAAGCCACTAGGGCCACCGTAATCTCCTCACACCCTCGCACAATGCAAGATGTCGTGATTCCACTAAGGGACCCTTGAGGGCGGTCACCGAACCCGTACAAATGGCAACCCTTGGGGGCGGTCACCGAACCCGTACACTTTGGCAACCCTTGGGGGCGGTCACTGGTACCCGTCAAATTCCTCGGTGCGATCTCCACAACCTAATTGGAGACCCTGATGTCTACTACACAACCTTCTTCTTGTAGACGTTGTTGGGCCTCCAAGTGCAGAGGTTTGTAGGACAGTAGCAAGTTTCCCTCAAGTGGATGACCTAAGGTTTATCAATCCGTAGGAGGCGTAGGATGAAGATGGTCTCTCTCGAGCAACCCTGCAACCAAATAACAAAGAGTATCTTGTGTCCCCAACACACCCAATACAATGGTAAATTGTATAGGTGCACTAGTTCGGCGAAGAGATGGTGATACAAGTGGTATATGGATGGTAGATAAAGGTATTTGTAATCTGAAAATATAAAAACAGCAAGATAACTAATGATAAAAGTGAGCGTAAACGGTATTGCAATGATAGGAAATAAGGCCTAGGGTTCATACTTTCACTAGTGCAAGTTCTCTCAACAATAATAACATAGATAGAACATATGACAAGCCCTCAACATGCGACAAAGAGTCACTCCAAAGCCACTAATAGCGGAGAACAAACGTAGAGATTATGGTCGGGTACGAAACCACCACAAAGCTATTCTTTCGGATCAATCTATAAAAGAGTTCGTACTAGAATAACACCTTAAGATACAAATCAACCAAAACCCTAATGTCACCTAGATACTCCATTGTCACCTCAAGTATCCGTGGGCATGATTATACGATATGCATCACACAATCTCAGATTCATCCAACCAACATAAAAGTACTTCAAAGAGTGCCCCAAAGTTTCTACCGGAGAGTCAAGAACGTGTGCCAACCCCTATGCATAGGTTCCCAATGTCACGAAACCCGCAAGTTGATCACCAAGACATACATCAAGTGTTCTCATAAAAGACTCAATCCGATAAGATAACTTCAAAGGGGAAACTCAATTCATCACAAGAGAGTAGAGGGGGAGAAACATCATAAGATCCAACTACAATAGCAAAGTTCGGGATACATCAAGATCGTGCCATAGAGGGAACACGAGAGAGAGAGATCAAACACATAGTTACTGGTACATACCCTCAGCCCCGAGGGAAAACTACTCCCTCCTCGTCATGGATAGCACCGGGATGATGAAGATGGCCACCAGAGATGGATCCCCCCTCCGGCAGGGTACCGAAAAGGGGTCCAGATTGGTTTTTGGTGGTTCTGGAGTCTTGCGGCGGCGGAAATCCCGATCTATTGTGCTCTCTCATGTTTTTAGGGTATATGGAGATATATAGGCGGAAGAAGTACGTCGGTGGAGCTCCGAGGGGCCCATGAGGCAGGGGGCGCGCCCTCCACCCTCGTGACCTCCCCGGAAACTTCTTGGAGTAGGGTCCAAGTCTCCTAGATCACGTTCGGTGAGAAGATCACGTTCCCGAAGGTTTCATTCCGTTTGGACTCCGTTTGATATTCTGTTTCCTCGAAATACTGAAATAGGCAAAAAACAACAATTCTGGGCTGGGCCTCCGGTTAATAGGTTAGTCCCAAAAATAATATAAAAGTGGAAAATAAAACCCAATATAATCCAAAACAGTAGATAAAGTAGCATGGAGCAATAAAAAATTATAGATACGTTGGAGACGTATCAGGCATCCTCAAGCTTAATTCCTGCTCGTCCTCGAGTAGGTAAATGATAAAAAGAGAATTTTTGATGTGGAGTGATACTTTGGCATAATTTCAATGTAAATCTTCTTAATCATGGTATGAATATTCAGATCCGAAAGGTTCAAGACAAAAGTTCATATTGACATAAAAATGATAATACTTCAAGCATACTAATCAAACAATTATGTCATCTCAAAATAACATGGCCAAAGGAAGTTCATCCCTACAAAATCATATAGTTAGGCTATGCTTCATTTTCGTCACACAAAGATGTTCCCAACTTCTATACCCCTGATGACAAGCCAAGCAATTGTTTCATACTCAAATAATCTCAAACTTTTTCAACCTTCACGCAATACATGAGCGCGAGCCATGGACATAGCACTATGGGTGGTATAGAATATGATGATGGGGATTGTGTGGAGAAGACAAAAAAGGAGAAAGTCTCACATCAACGAGGCTAATCAATGAGCTATGGAGATGCCCATCAATTGATGTTAATGCAAGGAGTAGGGATTGCCATGCAACGGATGCACTAGAGCTAAGAATGCTCAACAAAAGAAAACTAGTGGGTGTGCATCCAACTTGCTTGCTCATGAAGACCTAGGGCATTTTGAGGAAGCCCATCGTTGGAATATACAAGCCAAGTTCTATAATGAAAAATTCCCACTAGTATGAACAAGACAACTTATGAGACTCACTATATGAAAATCATTGTGGTACTTTGAAGCACAAGTGTGGAAAAAGAGATAGTAGCATTGCCCTTTTTATTTTCTCTTTTTTTGGGCCTTTCTTTTTTTTTCTTTTTGCCCTTTCTCTCTTTTTTTTGATTGGGCAATGCTCTAATAATGATGATCATCACACTTCTATTGATTACAACATAATGATTATAAATTGATACTAGAACAAGATATGACTCTATATGAATGCCTCCGACGGTGTACCGGGATGGTGCAATGAATCAAGAGTGACATGTATGAAAAATAATGCATGGTGGCTTTGCCACAAATACGATGTCAATTACAAGATCATGCAATGGCAATATGACAAAAGTAAAGCATGTCATGATGATGATGATGATGATGGAAGTTGCATGGCAATATATCTCGGAATGGCTATGGAAATGCCATGATAGGTAGGTATGGTGGCTGTTTTGAGGAAGATATAGGGAGGTTTATGTGTGAAAGAGCGTATCATATCACGGGGTTTGGATGCACCGGCGAAGTTTGCACCAACTCTCAATGTGAGAAAGGGCAATGCACGGTACCGAAGAGGCTAGCAAATGGCGGAAAGGTAAAAGTGTGTATAATCCATGGACTCAACATTAGTCAAAAGAACTCATATACTTATTGCAAAAATTTAGAAGTCATCAAAAATCAAGTACTACGCGCATGCTCCTAGGGGGATAGATTGGTAGGAAAAGACCATCGCTCGTCCCCGACCGCCACTCATAAGGATGCACAAGCTAGGTACACTTCATGCTTCAAATTTGTTACACAACTTTAACCATACGTGCATGCTACGGGTCTTGCTAACTTCAACACAAGTATTTATCAAATTCACAACTACTCAACTAGCACGACTATGATATTATCACCTCCATATCTCAAAACAATTATCAAGCATCAAACTTATCTTAGTATTCAACCCACTAAAAAGAAAGTTTCACATATCTTGAATACCAAGTATATTAACATTAAGCAAATTACCATGCTATTAACGACTCTCAAAATAATCTAAGTGAAGCATGAGAGATCAAGTTTCTTTAAAACAAACCACCACCGTGCTCTAAAAGATCTAAGTGAAGCACTAGAGAAAAAATTATCACGCTCAAAAAGATATAAGTGAAGCACATAGAGTAAACTATCAAGCTCAAAAGATATAAGTGAAGCACATAGAGTATTCTAACAAATTTCAATTCATACATGGCTCTCTCAAAAGGTTTGTACAGCAAGGATGATTGTGGTAGACTAACAAGCAAAGACACAAATAATACAAGACGCTCCAAGCAAAACACATATCATGTGGTGAATAAAAATATAGCTCCAAGTAAATTATCGATGGAAGTGGACGAGAGAGGGGATGCCTTCCGGGGCATCCCCAACCTTAGGCTCTTGGTTGTCCTTGAATATTACCTTGGGGTGCCTTGGGAATCCCCAAGCTTAGGCTCTTACCACTCCTTGTTCCATAGTCCATCGAATCTTTACCCAAAACTTGAAAACTTCACAACACAAAACTTAACAGAAAACTCGTAAGCTCCGTTAGCGAAAGAAAACAAAACACTACTTCAAGGTACTGTAATGAACTCATTCTTTATTTATATTGGTGTTAAACCTACTGTATTCCAACTTCTCTATGGTTTATAAACTCTTTTACTAGCCATAGATTCATCAAAATAAGCAAACAACACACGAAAAACAGAATCTGTCAAAAACAGAACAGTCTGTAGTAATCTGGATCAAACGTATACTTATGGAACCCCAAAAATTCTAAATTTCTAGACCTGAGGAATTTATCTATTAATCATCTGCAAAAATAAATAACTAAATAGCACTCTCCAAATAAAAATAGCAGCAATTCTCGTGAGCGCTAAAGTTTCTGTTTTTGACAGCATGGTCAACAAGACTTTCCCCAAGTCTTCCCAAAGGTTCTACTTGGCACAAACACTAATTAAACACATAAAACCACATATAAACAGAGGCTAGACGAATTATTTATTACTAAACCGGAATAAAAAGCAAGGAACAAAAATAAAATTGGGTTGCCTCCCAACAAGCGCTATCGTTTAACGCCCCTAGCTAGGCATGATGATTTCAATGATGCTCACATAAAAGATAAGAATTGAAACATAAAGAGAGCATCATGAAGAATATGACTAGCAAATTTAAGTCTAACATACTTCCTATGCATAGGGATTTTGTGAGCAAACAACTTGTGGGAACAAGAATCAACTTGCATAGGAAGGTAAAACAAGCATAGCTTCAAAATTTTAAGCACATAGAGAGGAAACTTGATATTATTGCAATTCCTACAAGCATATATTCCTCCCTCATAATAATTTTCAGTAGCATCATGAATGAATTCAACAATATAACCAGCACCTAAAGCATTCTTTTCATGATCTACAAGCATAGAAATTTTATTACTCTCCACATAAGCAAAATTCTTCTCATGAATAATTGTGGGAGCAAACTCAACAAAATAATTATCATGTGAGGCATAATCCAATTGAAAACTAAAATCATGATGAAAAGTTTCATGGATATCATTATTCTTTATAGCATACAAGTCAGCACAATAATCATC